>NC_143588.1:43906938-44060233 GCF_048544385.1 Mastigoproctus giganteus
ACTATAAAGAAATTCCTGGCAATTGAATATTGGGTTGTTGAACAGGATCCAAGGAAATCTGTTCACCATCTCTAGATCTATACCACATGCGAACATGAACATGGCACCATGGAAAAATCAGAATTCTGGAAAAAACCCTCATCACTCTTGACAAGCTATTAAATAACAGAACTGATTCCCCCAAAGTGCAAGAAATCACTTCAGCTTCAAGTATCCATCCAAGAGAGCGACATAATCAACGCTACAGGCCGACTCTTACCAACCTCGTCTGCCTCAGACATGTTTCCAACGAACACTATTAAACAATCTGCAAATTGACCCCAACAAACGATTGAATGACAAGATATACAGGAAGAATGTCCTGGAAGACTTGCACAGATGCACTGACCTCCAATGAATCCTGACCAACACGATCAAGTCAATTCATCTACTAGTCCTTCACATACCATCTACAGACGTATATAATCAGGAACTTCTGTATTCAAAGACTTTGGCTGTATTTTAATAAATCGTTCTTTATAGAATGTAAACTGAATTTATAATGTTAATTCTGTATGTACATGTTCAAACCTTTATCTCCCTCTTGTAAATATATACTTATACTATGCCAAATCCAAACAGGTGTAGTGTCTAACATTCCCATTATGAAGCGTCCACCTAGTAAACTAAGTGTATTATATTATGTCAGGTTGTCTGATTTACGAATGAAAAATCCCAGTTTCCAGAGTAAGGACACAGATCGATGAAATACTGCGTACTCGTGTATACCACCAGTAACAGCTCCAGTTTTATACATGCCAATTTCAGATCCAACTTTCTTATTGGTGATTGTGATTTCCTTTTTAACTTATTTGGCGTTTTCGCCGATTAAGGTTGAAATTGAGTTGAAAAAAATTGAGTTCTTAAGAACGCAGAGAGAGCTGACGGTTAGATCTCTCTACGTTCTTAAGCTGATTCTTTTTGAAAAGGTTGGTATTGATCACAAATTGGCACGGTGCCGTCTGTAATCGACACTCAAGAAGAAATCTTAAAGCATTTTGCTCTACAAAGGGAATTAATTTTCTTAGATTCCTGTGGTTCATTTAGTTCACAAGAAATATGGAGAATTTGTTGGAGATAAACTACGAAAGCTGTAAACAGGATGTCTCTGGGAGCTTCTAGTTCCTACAAGACTTCTTGGGTCTCAAGGTCCTTGCTGTTTGTCTTTGGTATTGGAAGAGAAAAATCCAACAAACTCAATGTAAAAGACATCGATCTGTCAGTTCGAAATCAATGCAGTTTGGATCATTTTGTCAATTTACAATGCATATCCAAAATGGTTGGAGAAATAAACAGATTATTTAAAAAGAAAAATTGTTACAGTATAATCGTAACCAGATCATACTGTAATCATAACAAAACACGTATAAATGGAAACAGAATTTAGCCAAAGAGTTACAAAAAGTTTTACTTCTCTAAAAATACTCTACAAACCTCTCTCTCTCTCTCTCTCTGTCTATTGCAACTTCGGTTTATACATTTAAGCCAATCACACTAGCGGACACACGAACAGAGAAAAGAAAAACTTGGACGCAGTTTCTAAAATAACGCTGCACCATAGTCGCCCCTCCACGATAATTGATCATGCATGCAAAACGTGGGCGTCTAAGAGAAGCTCGCGCAAACGTCATACCTGCAGGAAGACCAGTAATGGAATTTTAATGAGAAGGAGGGCCGAGATGGTTGGTTTGTAGCCACAACCCTAGTTCCGCGAGATGGAGAGATTTTTGCCAACGACCGCGTCTCTCTCTCTCTCTCTCTCTCTCTCTCTGAGAAATTGAACACTTGTATTAAAAAAAGAGGAAGAAGAAGAAGACACAAGAGATGACCAAGACGATAATCCAAGCAAACTTTGAACCACATTTTAAGTAGAAAATCCCGAAGTTAGATATATCATGTTGGGGAAGAACTTTGAAAAATTTCCCCCACTCCCATCATTTTTTATTTTTGTTTATTTATTTTTTGAAAGGAACACCAGAGACAAAGCTGTTTGCCAGTATGCTAAAATAGATTATCTCTTCCATCAACCGAAGTTCGTTACATGTCACTGCTGTTTTTAATCAGATTACAATATATTTTTTTTCCTTCCCTATTTTATTTTACTCTCTTTAACCCTACTCCGTGGTCTTCGCGTAATTGCCAATTCTAGAGCCTCACGTCAATGATGCAAAGCATTCAGAATTTATTTACTTTCCAAACCGTAGTTGTTATTCATTTGCTTTTCTTAAAGTCCGTTAAAAAAAAAGAAAAAAAAGAAAGAAATATTAATGAACCAGCTTACCTTTCCTAGCTGCATGTTGGCTCGTTGTTAAAATTTCCATCACATTCTATGAGGCACGCAATAACAAAGGGAGAAAATTCATGAGAATGAAATTACTGGATTCCGAAAAGGGGGGAAAAGAAAAAAAAAATGCGCTTCTCCGCTGCTAAGTTTAATTGCATCTCGCAAGACAAGCTCCCCGGATTGTTTTGCATTAAAATTTATTGTTAAGTTCCTTCTTCTGCAGTATACAAATTAAAAAATTAAGAAAATGATCCCCTTCTTGTAAGAATTATTTAGACAATTCCTCCTTCGCTCGAGACAGTTTTTTTTTCATTTTTTTTTTTTTTTATCGTGTTGTTGTTATCCGAGAAGTTACCAAGGAAACGAACAAAATCTAGAGATTAGTTTTAAATACCGTATAAACGTTACATTTAAATTGATGGGACCAACCCACCCGTAGAGGAGCTATATAGATCCGAAAATTTGTTTCCTCTCTATAAATGAGAGTTTATAATGAAAGGCCTAAAAGATAAGGTTAAATAAAAAAAAAAAAAAAAAACTTAAGGATTGCTATAGTATGGAGAAAAACAACAGGTGGCTCAAGGTTAGCTTATAGGCCTTTTCATTTCATAGCGTTACTACCATCACACCAATTGTGCGACCTTGAGCTGTTTGTTATGTTTCTCCCTACTTTACTTGTAGAATCCCATAGATAACCAGGCAATGGTCTGTAGATGGATGTAACATGTTCGTTGTACACGAAATGGTTGATAAGGGGTAATATTCTACAAAATTTAAAAGTCATTAGGTCTCCATAATCTCTATTTGCTCAGGCTGCTAAAGCCATGGACCGACCCTAACTTCAGGGAACCGATTTCGGCATTATTGAAGATGACTGGTATATTTATGAATAGATATTCTTTGGTATGTGAGCCATCTACACAATTATCCAACGTGACTACATATCAATGTCTGTTTTCAAGTCTACACGCAGTATTTTATACGCTGAGTGGCAATTTATTAGTACACCTACCCTTTTTCATGCCTGCTAGGGTTTTTATGTACGATGGTGTCTCTGGTGTATTGAGATTGGTTCAATAAACAAATAACATCCAATCGACCGAGATCTTGTGGTTGGAAACTGCCCATTGATGCAAGAGGCTAAGGAAGGCTGTGTAGGGTACTAGAAGAGCTACAGTCAATCAAATGACAACTCAGTACAACAGCAGTAACCAAAGGAGAATTTCAGAACGCATATCTTGAGCACCAACACTGGACAATGGAAGATTTGCTTGGTCTAACGATACCCGATTCCTCTTGTTTTGCACTGAAACGAGCAATTCGGAGTAGAAATCCAAAACTATCCAATTGCAACAAGTGTGGGCAGCAGTTGAATAAACATGGACTAGGATTCCTGTGGTCTGTTTTCAACACCTTGTTGACACCATGCCATGATGAATCCAGGCTGTTTTGATGGCTAAACGGGGAGGGCTAATCATTATTAGCTTGGTGCACCTCATAAAGTGGCCACTCAGTGTATAGTAAGCATAAGCGCATAATTTATTTCGGTAACCATTCATATTTTAAAGAATCTCAGACATATTTATTTAAAGACAACGCGCTTTTACAAAATTTGTACTTCAGAATCTTAAAAATTCAGTTTATTTGGTTTTTCTTTATTTAAGAATATTTAAGAGGTTGTGGGTAGTTTCGCAACTTGTCACTAGTTTGGAGAGGTCAGCTGGAATCCTGTCGAAGACAGGAAGAAATCTTAATATCCTCTTCAATCGGGGCTGTAGTTAGTTGCTCTCAGGCGGTGGGAATAGGTCCTTCCCCCGTGAATTATTCCATGTTTTTCAGCCAGTCATTACATCTTTTAATTATTTATTATTAAAACAGGAGAAACCTATGAATTAGATTACTAGAATTGATAGACTATGGTCTGAGTAATTGATGGGCCTATAATTCCCAAAAACAAATTAATTTTTTCTCTGGTTATACCCCTAAATTATATTCATACACCATTTATCTGTATTGATACAAGTTTTTTTAATATATAGTATGAGTATATACAAAGCTAGCAATTCAAACCATACGAGCAAAAATGTTTTTAAAACGAAACGAAATGTCTTATTTTTGAAATAAATATGTGGGCAACGCTTAAGAAAAAGAAATAAAGTCAATATCCGACCACAAAGTTATTTCGTTGCATTTTCTGTTCGATCAACGGAATAAAATTTCGCCATCAGGTAGAGAACATTTGCTGCGGCGTAATGTTGTCCTCGCCTCTCTTTCCCTCTCTCTGTTGGTTCCTTCCCCCACCACAAACAAACCCTAGCACGCTCAAAGGCGACTGCATCTCCCCATTTCCCCCCTTTCACTCCGCAACATTTCGCTCTGACCACAACTAACAATTCGTCGATGCCTCTCCGCTCTTTTAGCACTAAGCGAGCTTTGTGAGAATCGTCATGCTGGGGTAGCATGATTGCTGGGAGAAGGTGACCAAATGTTGCCCTTTACAGAAAGAATGAAAAGAACGTTCCATATACTATCCTCGCTCGTCTGTTTCGGCTAGCGAACGTTTATTTGTCATCCGTTGACAATAAAGAGCAAGGATGGGGAAAGAACGAAAAGAAAAAGGAATAACCAAGAAACAGGACAAAATTGGTGCACTACAAGAAAAGCGCTGAATCAGATAGAGAAGGCAAGAAACAATCTTGTACTGATAGGGAGATAGAAAGCTTTTTTATTTATTTAACCCTTGCCTGTGTTTTGTTTTACAAGAGAAAATGGACACCTAAATGTTTCCAACTCAATAATGAAGCAATTTGTTGTATAGATTTATAAAATGCACTTTGTTTCAGTCGTACGCTCTTTTATTATAACGAAACAGAAGTGACCAATTAGAACAATATGATATTTGTTACAACATATCGCCATCTTTAAAATACATTAATATTAAAATTTTCTTTTAGAAAAGCTATGATTTATAAAATTGGTTATAAGAAATTTGAAAAATTAAATTTAAGTTTGTATTTTTTTAACTTTTAGCCAATTTTTTTCAAAATTTTAGTTATTAAATGCAATAATTTTTAAACACTTCTTATTATTCTAAAGCATTCTCTTTAAAAATAAACTTTCATTACTATGAATTTGAATTGTGCAGTTTGTGATTTGCTTTGTGCAATTAGAGCTTGAATTTGTTTGTTAATTTGTTTCTAAATTGTGTTTTTGTTAATTACGTTTTGTTTTCTTTTACTTTTTTAGCTAAATTTTTCGAGACTAATTTTTAAACATATCTTATTTATTATTTATAACATAACTAATTTTTTAAACAAGAGGAAACTTGTACACATGCAGAGCTGGCTTCGTTTCAGTAGCACACCGTTTATTATACTGAAATTGGAAAGTGCGCTTTTAACTATCGAGATTACTCAGTACTTTATAATAATACTTTACAAAGATATTTGACTAGTGATATTTAAATAAGAATCGAAAGAGTGAGAAATATATTAATTTAACTATTAAAATGGATTACGAAGTTCAGGGTTAGCTGCTAGTTCATCAAATCAAGGAGATACAAACATTACCATCACATGGAATTTCGAGAAATCAAAAGTTGCTCAAATTTTCGAGTATTATTTTAACTATTTTGGTAGGTTGCCACATTCTGCCATCCCACTTTCAGAAATCTAAACTCATTGAACATTCTAGTTTCACAAAGCTGTACCGTACGTACAGTCAAACCTTCACAATTGAATATGCAGTCCTGTGGTAAGTTATACAATACGTCTATGGGCGTTACCAAAAATTTCTGTTATTGGGTGTGGAAAAAGGATACGTTTGTAGAGGTCACTACGTTGTGAAAGCCAGTAACTGTTCTTTCGAAATCTAGTAAAAATTTATGAAGTAATGTAAAAAAAGGAAAAATTGTCTATTCATATTATATGTAATGTGTGCACTCATCTCTTTGGTATTTAAAAAGAACAATGAGGCACATTTATCTACTCTAATCGGACAAATAATGCATATCATCATCATCTCTTAAGGTTGACGCATGCTCAGTGTAAAGGCTGGCCGAATGCCATCCACCGCTGATTTATATTGATGGCTGTTACATTGACTTCTAACTCGGCATTTTAACAAGAATAATGAGGCTTGTTTACCTATGTTAATAAGACAAATAATGCAAATTATCATCAACCTCCTCCCACCTACGTATAGTACCTACCGTTGGTTCAAAGCAAGCCAAGGTTTCTTGACAACACTTTTGCTTCTCTGTACTGGAGAAATCGTGCTTGGCGTTTGCTCTTTCTCTCGTGCACTCACACACACAGACGCACACACTGGAAGCGAGAAAAACAAATTTCATAGAGGTGGAAGGTCATATGGGGAAACTTATTTGAAAAGCGGAACCGGTCACGTTGGATTGTATCCAGAAGAAATGCCAGCGAAATGGTGAGGATAAAGTCAAATCGTAATTACGGTTGTTGGTGGACAGGTGTCGAAGTAAACACGTTGACTAAGTATCCTGATATAAGTTCCTTTTAAAGATCACATAAATGGCCTTTTTTTTTTTTCTTTATTACTTATGTCGCAAGTAATTTTCTCACAAACTCTGGGAATGTATTTATGTGCCCACTGCTAATGATAGATGATTATTTGGCATTTCTGCTACTTTCTTTTGTTATCCTCAGATGCTACCAAAAAGAAAAAAAAGTGCGAGATCCGGTGTGTGACCATGAACTTATACAAGCAACACTAATGGCTTTTAAAATGCTACCTTTGAAGGGTTTTCTTTATCATTAACTACATCTAGAATAATACCAGCCTTTGTATTTTCCCCCCGTACGGAATTCAACTTTATATTTTTAACAATAAAAGGAAAAAGAGGTCAAATAAACATATTTTACTAATATCCGAGGGAAATTAATGATTTTTCCAAGGCAGGCATGAAAGAAAAATTCCTATTTCCATAAATTTGAAATTTTTAATTTTATTTATATTACTCTATCTGGAGTAACTCTTATTATATGTAAATATAAATGTATATTCGTAAAAGTTTTATTTATATTACAAGTAGCGTACGAGTTATCGATCTGTGGTGCTTATTAATAAGAATCACCATCTTGAAACCACCGCCATCTAGAAACAAGATGGCGGATAAAAATAAAAACAACTTCCGTCCGGTGCCCTTAGGTTTCCATCACGTGGTCCGTAAATTTGATTTAGAGCAGTCTACAAGCAGTTACTGGAGGAGACAGAGAGCCGATATCTTAAGTTGAGTTCCGATTTAGAAAGAGGGGTAAAAATATATGCATTTTATTGTTATCATTTCGAATTCAAGGGCGGGGGGGGGATAAATTATTCTTCCCTTCCTCCATGTAACGTCTGTTTTTTTCAATCAATTTATGGTTCTCCGTAATAGTATAGTCAATTTACCACATGCCACCCATTTGGAGAGGTCTGGGTTCAAATTTCATGGACAGCTCTGAGAATCTTAAAGGCCTCTTCGATGGGGGAGATTGAAGAGGCCTTTCAGAATTGTCTACAGGAGAGAAAAGAACCCCCCACGAATTACTGAAAATTTTTCTGCCAAGCAGTCCAGTGAACACTCCAACAATCATCTCTCTTTCTCTCTCTTCGGTCTTTCTTTTCATTATTTTTCTTTCATTTTCTCTTCTTTTCTTACTTTATTTCTTTCTCTCCCTCTTTTTCTTTCTTTCTTTTTTCTTTCTTTCCCTCTCTCTTCCTTTTATTTTTAAATATTCTCTCTCTCTCTCTTCTTTTTCTTTCCTCTTTCATTTTTTTAAATATTCTCCCTCTCTATTCCTTCTTTCCTTCAATCTTTTTAATACTCGTATTCTCTCTATTGTTTCTTTTCTTCTTTCTTTCTTTTTAATACTAGCATTCTCTCTACTTTTTCTTTCATTTTAATGCTGATATTCTCTATTTTCTTTCTTTTCATCCTATCTTAAATTTCTCTCTGTCTCTCTTAAACTTCTCCCTCCGTCTCTCTTTGGCTTCTTTCGATTTTTTTCTTCCTCTTTTCGTTCTTTCTTTCTCTTATTTTCTCTCTTTCTTTTTTCTCTCTCTTTCTTTATCTTATTTTCTTTTCTCTCTCTCTATTTCTTTTTAATACTCGCATTCTCTCTATTCTTTCATTTTAATATTGATATTCTCTCTTTTTAATACAGGTAATATTCTCTCTTTTCTTCCTTTCTGTCTCTCTTAAACATCTCCCTCCATCTCTCTCTCTCTTGCTTCTTTTCATTTTTTCTTTCTTTCTCAACTTTTCGTTCTTTCTTTCCCTCTCTTCCTTTCTTTGTTTTATCTTTCCCTCTCTTCTTTTCTTTCTTTAAATCTTCTCTCTCTTCTTTTTCTTTCCTCTTTCATTCTTTTTTAATATTTTCTCTGTTCTTTCTTTCTTTCTTTCTTTTTAATACTCGCATTCTCTTTATTCTTTCTTTCTTTCTAATACTAGTATGCTCTATTTTCTTTTCTTCCTTTCTGAATTTTCTCTCTCTGTCTTTCATAAACTTCTCCCTATTACTGTTAAATAAAGATGCGATATTTATAAGGGGTTTTCTTAATCAGTCCTAAGATTCTTGAGCTGCATTTTCTGTGTTCTTAGTCGCATTCACCAATATTGAAACAAGATCTCTCTCTTTAACGATTACTCTTCTTTGTAGCCCACAGAGATGCACGAGTCATAAATTACTCTTTCTTTTAATAAACAATGAATTTCGTTCACCATGGAGCGTTTATAAACGCCAAAATTTCACACAACTTAAATTACTGGCTAAACAGATAATAGGCAGGAAGTGTAAATGGGATTTTAATGCAGTTTGTAAATGTCATTATTTCAACAATTTTCTAATGGACATCAGCTATCTATCTGGACATTAACATGGGCTGCCGTTGCGTTAATTTTAATCTCTTACGGTATTAATTACTTCCACGGAATTCCCCGAGCACACGACACTGCTGGTTGGCGACAACACAATGTTAGGGTGTCACTTTCGTGTAGTTTGTTCGAAATATTGTTGATAAAATCATTAGTAGAATTTCAAGTTTATCGATGGCTTTTCTGCTCCCTACTATCTACAATCCCATAACAATGCTTTCTTTTCTGATTGCGCAATTAGATAAACTCCACTACGATAAACTTCGTAACAAGAACAACAATGGATAATGCTTCTGCGCGCATGCGCAACCATGTGTGTAAACGCATAAGTTCTTGACACACGAAATATTCGTCTGCAGAATAAAAATGTCCGGATTAAAACGAGAATAATAAAATAAATAAATAAAAAAAACAGCATGTTTTTTTTCTCAACGATCCTGCGCACTCAGCGTTTCATTGCAATGCATGATGGGAATTGTGCCAAACGAACTTTAGTCAATTATTATAAACTGTACATCGAACAATAAATTTTCAGCGTTTTTCGTTCTACAACTGTAGAAGGGTGTAAGAAGAAGAAAAAAAGGTGCATGACTAAGAAATCCGAGTGTGTTCTAAGAGAGACGGAAATTAACTGGCACCAACGTCCATCAATTACCTCCCGGACCGATTACTTAAGTAGCGTTGGAATTAACACTTCTTACCTTGATAAAAAGCATTAAATTCTTCCGTATTTCTGTGGTTACTCCTTCAGGGAGTTAAGCAAAAGGGTCTGAAGGCTTAAGAGGCACGCAACCAACTACAAAATGTTCGGGTACAGCAGTGCTACTTGAACAATACGCACGCAAGGCTAACGCTACAAGTCGAAACCCTGCAAAGCACTCTTAACACACGACAAAAATATTCAGCCTCTGTCTCTTAATAACAAACAAAATAAAGCAAAACAAATTGGTAAATAAATTACTTTTTACACTTTAAATTTATAAAAATTCGCGTAACATTAATTATTACTCTAATTTTAGAAAAATAATAAAATTCTACTTAAAAAATATATAAAAAAGACGTCAATATAACTTGGCACCTTTTCTAATAAATTTTCACGAGTATATAATCTGTTAACTTTTAACAAGTTCTCCCTTTATGTAAAACATGAGTTTTATGTAAAACATGAGTTTTACATAAATAAATGTAAATAAACTCATGTTTTACATGAAATCACTGTTAACTGAAAAGACAATAAGCTATACAGACGATAGCACAATAAGAGCTGAAATTAACATTTCTATTAAAAAAAGAACAAAAACAGAAAAAATCGCACCAACTTTCCGCTTGCAACAATAGAGGCTTTATGGCGCCATTCTGGTGGATCTATCAACAATGGCCTGCACTGCGTGCAGACAGCGTGCAGAGTACTGCACTTCGTGCTGAAAGTTACTTAAAAAGAAGTCGCGAGCAGGGAGCGCGCGACAACGTAGCTGGAATTAAAAAAAAAAAAAAAAAAGGGCTTAAATGCGCGTTACATAACAAAGCCACGCGTGCTATCCAATGCATGCGCTTTCTATAAAGAAAGCTAACATAAAGATTATAATTTTTTTGGGTGAAATAATGATTTCTGTTTTTTGGCTAGTGGATTTGGAAATGTGAAAAGAATATTTAAAGTTAAAGCAAATTATCTATTACAGCTAATCGGAATAAGTAATTTCCTTTTTTTTATTTTCTAATTTTTTATCTTTTTTTTTTTTTTTTCCCTAATTCGACACAAATCCCCTTCCCCTTATTTTCTACCTCTTTCAGAAATAGAAGTTTGGTTGGCTGGACCCATAGATTCGCATATTGTAAGAAATATGCTTTCATTTCTATACGTCACGCACAATTCCTACAAAATAAAACGAACTGTGCTGTTTCTTGAACACAAAATCGAAAGCAAAGTGAAACGTGTGAAGACAAATGCGCTAGAAATTATATGAGCAGGGAGTAGCATTGTTTCTCTATTTCGTTGGATTTCTAAGAGGTCGGGGAACACAGCAGCTGTGTTAACAGAACGAGTCTAAGAGCTGTAACTAACACCACTTGAGATGGCGACCCAAGAGAGACTGTCCAGACACAGCGAATGAGCAGTCTCTAGGGGCGAAAACGTCTTTGAACGTATCACTAAGCAAGATAACTTAATCTAGGAAAACGTCGCGAGGAACGAAAGCAACTTCGCTTGTTCCGAGAGAGTATGGCGTCAGGGGACCAAGCCGGTGTGGCAAGCTCGGCTACCGGACCACTAGCAACTCACGAATAGAGTCGGCGGGCCAAACAAGTAGACCCACAGGGGATTGGGCAAGGTCATGTACAGGCCCGCTGTAGCTTAGGTCATGGCAAGCGGCATTAGGCTCCCTCGCCACACCAAGGCAGTTAGTTTATCCAGAAACTGAAGGTAGAGTTGTTTTCCCGCGCGCGCTATATGGGTGAAAAACACGAAAAAAAAAAAAAAAAAAATTCAGTAACAGCCCTGTGATTTAGCCAATTTAAGTGTTGATTTCAACAGCTGGGTCTGAACCTTGTCTTGCTTGCTGTCTGTGGACATTCGAAAACAATATCATTAAATGCTCGTTCGGGGCCAGTGGGTACAGGGCTCAAAATAAGGTCCCAGTTACCATTGAAATTTCATAGGTGGTAATAAAAGGTGTTCCATTATTGGAATAAATCAATTGAAAAATAAAATAAAGGAGAGTTTTTTGACATTATGAAGGGGCCAGTTTTTCTGGGAGAGTGGACGGGGAGTCAAATCTAAATAAATTAAAATATTGTGGGTGGAGGAAGGTAACTGTATTACGAACGACAATCTCTCCTATCGACAGAAGTAAAGTTGTTTTAAAATAAAGGGCAACAGATCCTTTTTTCGAACTCCTGCATGGTATAACTTTCATTTGTCTTTGAGGGTTCAAATAAATTAATCAAGTTACAAAAATGGCTTGACAACTTCCAAGAAAAGACGTTTATACTTATAAGAAAATCGTTTCAATCGCTAAAAGATATTCTAATGTTTTCAACTAATTTTAAGTTACCCTGTTGTTTATAATAAAACTTCCATTTTATATATAAGAAAACTTACTTGTTTGATAAAGGCTCTTCACTGTTTTCTGCTGCTGACTACAATAAAATCCTTCATCTTTCAAAGAGAAACGTTACTAAGAGACTAAAATATTCCACTTTTCATTTTTGAAAGAAATTAAGAGGAAAACAGTTTTTAAGCGAGGTTAGTCACTCTTCAAATTCCAAGTTCAGTTCTATTTGTTCTAATTCCTAAATTCTCGTGAGCGTTTTGCTCCCAGTCGCGAAGTGAATCTATTAAAGTCACGACATGCTTCGAGCAATAATATGGTATTTTCTTTTTATTTGTTAATAAAAATTCTTGCTCTTCCTGTAGTTGGATGTTAACTTGGCGCCGGAATGCTCAAGCATAAGTGGAACTAAGCAACTGCACTTATCAGTAAGTGGACCACTTATAACCTGGGGAAATGGAAGAGGGATAACACAATTCTGCCAAAAGTCTGTAGCAATGCGATCAACATGTTTACTGCTAAGCTATTTAAGATATTCCTTGAAAAGTGTATCACGATTTTGGCTACTTATAACTTTTATTATAATATGTATAACCAAAATACCGTGATTTTTGGCTATTTATAATCTTAACTATTTTATGAAGAGCCGAAATACCGTGATTTTGGTTATTTTATAATGAACCAACTTTATCGTGATTTTGGCTACTTATCATTTTGAAATTTTGTGATATTATAAGTTTGTTTAATCATAATTTTAATTACATGTTACAAACCAAAATTTTTATATAAATCATTACCTTTTTTGGGAAATAACGCTGTATTGTCGCATGATCATATGAAGACAGAGAGGCTGCAACCATTTGGGACGCAAAGAATTGTGCATTCACCTGAGTGGTAAACCCTGCTAGCGCTTAATAAATTAGGACAATCGTAGACTGCAGAGGAACATTAAATAAACATAAAGGGGCACAAAATTCAACAGAAGAGACTGAATTTACGAACATTAGGCTAACTGTGGTCTTCAACCACTCTATCAAAGAAAAACGAAATGGGATCTAATCAAGTTATTCATGATGTTGAAAGATTGACTAGCAGGGTAGGGAGAGAAATTTGGGTCGTAATTGATTGTAGGGACTCAATTGAGGGATCCAGAAACTTGTCTTGATAGCGTAGAGATTTTTTTAAGAAATGAACGATTGGATTGGAATTAGATTTCAAGGAAGCACATTATTTGAATGTAACTAACGGGGATAAGTATTCATGAACCGATGGATTAGATTCGTTTCGCATCCCTGGATAATTTTGATTCTTTGGGCATCGAACAGACTCTTCCTTGGGCAATATTGTAACCAAACATCTCTTTGGACAGTAACTATGAACGTGCCGGTCCTTCAACTACAGAACAGGGCAAAAACAGTTTTGACACACTAAAAACTTACTACTACTACATCGAGACACAATGAAAGAATTGAGAGGGTTAAGAAAAAAAGTGGGATTATTTCTTTTTTTTTTTTTTCTTTCTGTCTACTCATTTCGTTCTGTCGCCAGTTGTTTTGCCTCTTCCAACCTCTTTCTTCCCCCCTTCGGTCATTAAGGACAAGTTAAGAGAGAGAAAGGCAGGGGGAGACGTCGACAGCAGCTGGCACAAGACGCCAATGTGGTAAGATACGTGTTTTTGTACAGTGTCACGTCTAGAAACAGCCAACAATGCCTGACATCAACATAACGCATGCAGGAGTGGGTACAAATACTGGATGTTGGTAAGAACTTGTGCTCCTGGCGGTCGCCATTACTACAACTCCCAGCTGCACGCACTGTAGTCAACCTGCTCCGAAATCAGATGGTATCTATGGGGGGGGGGCAGAAAAGAGAGGAGCAGTCTAGGCGGGAAGAGTAATTAAATTGCCATTTGCATGCCTACATTTTTTTTTTTCGTGCAACCTCACTTCGATTTTTACCAACATGCCATAGGATGAAATTTATGCAAGCTTAAGCAGCTGTGGGGGAGGAGGGGGGAAGGGATACAGTGTGGCAAATTGAAATTAATATTGAACCTGCCAGGCGGAAACGGATTTTGCCAGTTTGCTACGATTAAATTAGCGAAAGCTAGCCAAAACATGAAAAAGCGGTAATAAATTGTCTTTAAACAGTACTTAAGGGAGAACTGCCGACTTTAAGCCCCCAAAGTTTGTGCTCCACATTCGTTGAGCCTCTAGGCAGACATAAAGTAAGAATGCTACGAAAAAAATAAAAAATAAAAAGCCGGACTCATTACTCTAATAGTTCCTTCGTAGATATCAGCGAGAGGGCTGTTTCTATATTTCGTTTGAAGATAAAATTCCTCCTACCAACAAATATATACTTGTACAAGTAATTTCTAAGACTTTTCGCGTCAACTTCGCATAAGAGCAAGAGAAACTTATTAATAATTTAATATTGCGACTACCTGACGAATGCTGGAAGGGGCCACTACGCAAAAAGACTTCACTGAGGGATATTATAACGTGTGACCAAGTCATTAATTTATACGAATAAATATGACAACTCATACGCTTCTAGATTTAAAAACGTGTAATTTTAAATGCGAACCCCTTCCTTCTGTTCCATGTTTGTCGCTGCGTACTAACCTATAAATATTAAAACAGTGATTTGCAACATGCAACAAGCGACAGTATATTCAGCTACAGAATAAGAGCATAATAACAACTTTTGCTGGCTCATGATAACTCCTAATCACATGCAACAGATAATGTTTCTCTCCCGTGGTTAAGAACAAACGCCATCCAGCCATTTCATTGTTTCCATGTCTAATATCAATCACGCGAATGTGTTTGACGTCACAATGTAGTTTGAAATAAATCTATCAAATATTCTTTAACACAATCAATTTTAATTACGTTCTGGAATCTGTTAACTCGCATTTAGTGACTATTCGTTTGCTGTTATTGGTCGTTCATGTCATCAAGACAGGCCACAAACTATGTCATTTCAGTCTCCTCCTTTATTTGTTACCTGAATGTTTGATGAAAAATTCTGTCCTTTGACAAATCGGCGTGCTCAATTTTGTCAGAGAACATCACAAATGAAAAATTTATATTTCTCCACGATATATTATGTATTTGTATTTAACAGCTGGCTTAAAATTTTTCTTAAAGAGCTGCAACAGAAATTGTAACAAGTTCTACTGCAGATCTCTTAACAATGAGGCGCAAACGAATTTTTAACAATGGGCTGCGAACAACATTCTAGCAATTGTTTTTAACAATGTGCCAAGAACAACATTCTAACAATTGTTTTAAACAATGTGCCGAGAACAACATTCTAACAAGTTCTACTGCAGATCTCTTAACAATGAGGCGCAAACGAATTTTTAACAATGGGCTGCGAACAACATTCTAGCAATTGTTTTTAACAATGTGCCAAGAACAACATTCTAACAATTGTTTTAAACAATGTGCCGAGAACAACATTCTAACAATTGTTTTAAACAATGTGCTGAGAGCAACATTCTAACAATTGATTTAAACAATGTGCTGCGAACAAAATTCTAACAATTGTTTTAAACAATATGCTGCGAACAAAATTTTAAAAACTGTTTTTAACGGTGAGCTGAAAACAAAATAGTAACAAGTTCTTTTGCAATTTTTATTTTTGATAGTGAACTAGAACAAAATTTTGACAAGTTTTTTTACAGTTTTTTTTTTTTAAACAGTGAACTAGAACAAAACTTGTAACAAATTCTATTGCAAATTTTCTTCGCTTTACGAACAGGTTTCCAAAGTCATTAAAATTTGCCGAACTATTGATAGATAAATAAAGTAAACACTACATAACAGAAGAAAAAGTATCCAGTATGTTGCGACAAAAAATCGCACTGTTTCTAATGCGTTGCATAGATTACAATTCACCAGAGTTTCGTCCGCGGAGCAATAAGAAACTTCCACTTAAAAATCCCTTAGCTAAGTCCACCCGAGATCTCCTGTATAAATGTGTTTAAACGGAAGTTCTTTACTTCTAGCGTCCGATGGTAATTTCATTCGTTTTCCAATTCTTTCATCACAAGAGAAACGCCTCGAATCGATTTCGTTACCGGCCAAGTAATCGATCATGCTGCTTGCTTTGCTTCCTACAATCCACCAAAGTATAGCATGTGGCTCTTGTGGTCCGCGATTAATGGTAGACTAATCCAATCGAACAAATAAGACTCGAACTCTGTTACTGCTTTTCTCTGAAACTATCTATCTAATTGTTCATTACTATATCCAAATATTTTTTTTTCTCAAAACGCCGTTAGCTTTATAGAAAAATATTAACGAGTTATGAAATGTCACATGTTGTTGTGAAGATGTTTTACCTGCTGTAAAAATAACTCTCAGGTATCAAAAACATAGAGAATGCTATTTCAATCATTGTAATACGTTTTCATAATGATAACGGTTGAAAATTAAATTCACGCATTAAAATATGAATTTGGATTGTAAGTTTAATAATTAAGTTGGAGAAGGAATATGTGTATGCCTTTGGAAACCAATCTTCGAAATTAAAATCCCACTATAGATTTTATTTTGAAATATTTTTGTCATAAATTAGTGTCAGTCATTTTATGCCTAGAAAATTAATTTAAAAACAATTCGAGGGTTTGATCATGTGCAACATGCTTTTTAAGCATAATTAATTAATGATACTGATTATTATAATAAAATTTAATAGCATTGTTATCATTTTGGGGGTTGTGAACGTAGTATTGTTATCAGTTTGGGGGTGGGGGTTGTGAACTTGCATTGTTATTATTTTGGGGGGATTATGAGCTTATCTAAAAAAGCTAAACTTGTCTAAAATATAAATCTTATGTAAAATTTAAAAGTTAAATTTCTTTCGGTAAATTACATTGCATAAATATTTCTTGACTTTGGACTCGAATTTCTGTAGGTTGTAATTTTCTGGAAATATAGGTTAAGGAAGGTTTTCCAGAAAACAGAAGTAGAAGGGATAAATGAGGAAGAGGAAGATGGCTCTATGAGTTTGGAGTTGCACACTGAATGGACAATGCACGTGTTCGGACTGGTTTGTAATAGAAGAAGAATACCAATTCAGAAGAAGAGTGCCCATGCCATAAAAGTGGAATTGGCACTGAAAACTTTGACCCACCGGACTCGATCTAAGATTGGAATAGTGAGGAAGATGATGATGTGGAGTGCCCATACCATTAAAGTAGCTATATAGGCAGCATTCATCAGAAATTGAATGTTTATGAGACAGAGAGTGGAGAGATTTTTTGTAAGAGACGGGTCATTTATTAACCCGACGGCTGTTTTCAATGGATTAACCTTCTGTTCATACTTGGGTCAGCTCATAGAATCAGAGGAGTAGTGTAGTCACACTGATATCACCAATCTGTTCAGTACTGTATTTTGCATGACTAGCAATTCTCTTACATATCATGACAATCTTGCTTAGCCATATTCATTGGCTAATGGTAGTACGATGATGCAACAAACGCAACAAAACTTATTAATAATCTTTCTGTACATTGAACTACAGCCAACACCCAATCATACATGCATCTATGAGAATGAAGATACGAGGTGTGATCAAAAAAGTTCGAGGACTGAACTAATATTTGGGAAATCATGAAGATTATCAGCTATTCAGATGGATCTCCTTCCAAGTAGTCTCCTTGACACTGTAAATATCTATTCAAAGCTTCTGCATTCCTGGCAGAATTCGTTTTAAATGGTTAACAGTTCCCGTAAGCAACCATCTTAAATTTGTGTACCACTGAAAAGTCCTCGAACGACAAATAGCATCCTATCCGAAAGCTCTTAATTCATCCTGACCGTAAACAACTGAGTGGTTCATGCGTTTTATATCTAGGTGAGTCACCAAACATGTTGTGACAAGTCGCAATTAGCTACGATTTCAAGGTTCAGTCTCACCGAACTTTTTCATCACACTCTGTAAGGAATATTCAACTCAATGAACAGCAATAAACCGTCTGAGGTGAAAAAAAATCCTTCACATATCTTTTTTCATGTGAAAGCCTGATGTCTTGCGAGTGCTTCTGCTTTATGTGTTACCAGTCTGTTCATTTCTGGCAATGTAACCACCTGCTAGAGCAATCGACTTAACACCAAAGCAGCATGAAAGAAAGTACACAGAGTTGTTACTTATGAAGCATAACTTAGCACAAATCATCAACAACAGACAGGGATTGTCAGTCAATCCCACTTTCCGTAAACTCATGGTGTCATAGTAAACGCTGGAAGAAATTAAATAACCTAAAAACATAGTTCAAAAGAGATTTAGAGATGGTTTAAAACTCTCTCAGAGGGCGGAAGGCAGGCTCAACTTCCCACCAAATACAAGAGATAAAGAGACAAATTATAGTACAAGAAAATTCAATGTACTCCAATAAGTCTTCATGCAAGCCCTCCAAGAACTTTGCATACTCAGTGCCTTTATACTTAGAAAAGGGTTCAGTTCCATGAATCCATCGAACTACGTACGGCCTGGTCAACTAGTTCCAGGGTCAAATTTGCCAAAGACAATTTTTTAAGATATCTATCTCAATAGAAATAATAAATTAAAATATTGTCATCATAACATCGAAAGTTCAGCATCATTATTATTCTGAACTTTTGCTATTATGATTAAAATATTGTAATCTATTGTTTCTATAGAGAAAAACATAAACTCATTACGTCATCTCAAATTTAAAAATTCATTTGCCTTATAGATCCGTTCTGCTAATTGACACCTGTGCTATTACTCCAATATAAATAGTCACGGGCAAATTTCTAAATAGCGCAGATGACTAGTGGAATTTTAAAGAGATTATGTATGTGCATCTGTCTGTACACTATGCACCTCTCTCTCTCTCTCTCTCCACCTCCGTCTTCTTTACCGCAAGTGATGATGCCAAAGATAAATTTAAGATATTGATTCCTTAAATACACTCTGGTGCCATTACTGGAAGCTGTGGTTATTATTAGACGCCATTACACTGTTCCGACCTCTTAGCCGTGTTATTCACGGTTGAGCCTAATAAAGAACCCATTAGACACACAGATTTTGAAACCGCTTCAAAATGAAAGAAAAATTTGTCCAGTAGGTCGCAGTGTTTCGTTAAGATATTAAAAGTACTGATTTTTTTTTGCTGTTTTTTTAGACTGAACAGAATGATGCCGCGAAATAAATAAATTCAATAGTAATTATCCTAGATCTACATTTCACAATGCTGCTAAGATTATCTTTTAATATACTCGTTTCTCTTTGGATAGGAAGTCAATTATTATGTTAGTAACACTGTTACTCACATTTACAATACAGACAAACCGAGAAACAAATAGCTTTGTAGTTTGCCTTTAATTGTCGATTTGTTCTTTGCCTTTTATTGTTGATTCGCTGTTTGCCTTTCATTATTGATTTGTAGTTTTACCTTTAATTGTTAATTTGTGTATTTTACCTTTCACTGTTGATTTTTCCTTTCGCTACCGATTCATTGTTAGCCTTTCATTGTCGATTCGTTGCCGCTTCGCTTTTGCCTTTCATTGTCGATTTGCTTTTTGCCTTTAATTGTCGATTTTATTGTTTGCCTCACACTGTTTAAAATTTCGCAAACGTTTCACTTCGCATGCTTATGATCAAATCAAATTTTGATTGTTTGTTTTCAAAGCATTTTCTTGAACTACTCTTACACGGAAATGGGAATGAATTTTTATTTCAAGTACAGAAATATCGCAACTAGGAAGAAGCAATGTGAACAGAAACCTTTTTCTACATCCTGGACATATCTCTATGGACTTTATGGTCCGCCGCTTCTCACCAAGAAATACGTGGGTTTAAGATTACTGATACAGATGATTGACAGTCGGGGAATTTAAGACGTCCGTAACAAAAGATAAAAACTTCTCATGTGAAAAAAAAATAAAGAACCTTAACTTTGGAGAATGAAATGGAGAACTAGAAGTGTCAAAAGAAGGCTTAAGTTAGATTACCTACTCCAGAATAACCCACGATTCAGATCTGTAAAAAAAACAAGGGGAAAAGAAAAACTCATAAACGAATAATTCCGGGATTTTGTGTGGTATATATAAAAGACATTTATGATACGCGTAAAAGACTTCTAGGAACAGGTCATAATACAGTATGGTTTTTCATTCTTTCTCGGCTATTTTTCAGTAAGCTAATATATAAATTTATAAGTTAATTTATAGATTAAGTTATTCTATATATATAGAATATTCTATATATATAGAATAACTAACACATTGCAGAGGACTGGTTATCTCTATCAAACTGGAAACTGAGTCCGGAAAACAAAAGTACAATGAAGAATGGATGGCTAGACACCAACGGATTTTTATTTACAGATTAATTGAGTACTTATGTAATCTAATCTCGCTTGGTTATATGATTATAAAGCAAATTACTTTCAATAAATTTAAAGGATTCAAATGTTATCTATAACTACTGTGCGTACTTCAATTTTATACAATACCACTAACTGAATACAACAAATCCATTTACTTACAGAGGAGCTGATTTATGAATGACAGTTCTTTGAGAATTGATGGCAGGGGTCTTAACTGGGCATTTAATTTCTTACTTAGCCTAAGATCAGGATCCTAGTACAGTTTTCCACGTGAAACTCTTTTCTCTCAGAAAAAACAGACATACGGACCTTTTGAACGCGCGCAATTTAAGGACAATACTCTGAAACAGCTAGACAGTAGCTAGAACATTAATCTTTTTGTCTCTGTGTAGCAGAGCTGTTAAATACAAACGACAAAAGTGTCGGAAGGGTACACAGAACTCTCCGAAAAGTTCTGTATGTTACAAATAACTCCGGGATGAATTCATATTTAACAAAATTGTCCAAATGCTTAATTGCTTTCTGATTACTAAGCACCACTGTTACGCCTTATGTGCCAAACCAATAAAGGGCGTCTATAATTTTTCTCCCCCTTTTTTTTTTTTCTTTTTTTGTCCGTTTTACTAAATCTGACTGTGAATCAGTATGGATAACGCAATGCTGGCGAGTGCGTGCATTTCCTAACAAAATGTAACAGCACCAAGCCTGGAGACCGCCAAACCATGAATTACAAAGGGGATAAACCTAGTAATTAGCAGAACGAATACCAAGACTGCACCGACTCCCATGATGCAGCAGGCTATTCGTCGTTAGTGAACCACGTTCCACAGTCATCCATCATTTTGGAGAAATGAGAGAAAAAAAAAAAAAAAAAAAGGAAGAAAAGAAAAAACGTCGGACGTCAGAGAAAAATGTACCGCCTGACCGTCTCCCGTAACCAGAAGGAAAAAAAAAAAAAAGTTATCGAATAATAGCGCAGACAGCAGCTTTTCGTCTACTGTGATCTTCGTGAGTACGATTTTTCTTGTTGGAACTCCGGTCACGAGTCGAGCCACACGCGCTTCCACACTATCTCGTGTTTGCTAGGAGAACGTCTTGTTTTATGTCGACCGTAGCTGCACGTTCGTTTCTTTCTTCTTCCCTCCCCCCTTCCGAAAGTAGCGTATCTGCGACAACGGATGTATGAAATGAACAGGCTACGAAACATTGTCCCTGTCTAATTGCCAGAGATAGCAAATGTCAGAAATGGGGGCTGGTAGGAGAAGGGGGGGGCGAGATCGGGAGAGAAAGAGATGAGGCAAAGTTATTTTATCTTTTCATGATTACCCCACACTGGTCATCATATATCACAACGGTTGATCTGAAGCTGATTGGTTTGTAGGTCTTAAAAGAATATCTATTAGTAAGAGATAGCCCTTCCCTTCTTGGAATTACTATTTTTTTTTTCTTTTTCGGGTTCCTTTCTTTTAGTTAGAGCACCAATAATGACAAGTACTTGATAAATGTACCATCTATTTTGTCGGGTTTATCTCATAAGTCATTTTCTTGGTTGAATCTTGATTAATAAATGGAGTTCATAACAAGAAATAGAAGAGAAAACAACGAGATCGCTTACAAAACGCAAAAGGGGATATTTCCCCACTCCACCCCAGAATGGAGAAGCCGAAGAACAGGGGGTTTCCCTGGACAAAATATGGACAGTGTCCTGCCGATATTATGACCTGTAAATCCAACTTTAATATACACTACCAGCTCCTTAAATATTCTACATTTAAGATGCTCCTTAAATATTGTACATTTAAGTTCTTTAAATCACTACCAGTCCGTAAATTTTCTACATTTAAGAAGCGCCTTAAATATTCTACATTTAAGCTCCTTAAATCACTACTAGCTCTTTAAATATTCTACCTTTAAGAAGCTCCTTAAATATTCCATATGTAAGAAGCTCCCTAAGTATTCTACATTTAAGAAGCTCCTTAAATATTCTACATTTAAGCTCCTTAAATCACTACCACTCCATAAATATTCTACATTTAAGAAGCTCCTTAAATATTCTACATTTAAGCTCCTTAAATCACTACACTCCATAAATATTCTATATTTAAAAAGCTCCTTAAATATTCTACATATAAGGAGCTGGTAGTGAAGACAGATTATTGACGAGATCTATATAATCTTCTAGATTGTACAGATGTCCTCCAAAGCAAAAAAAATTGCAGCGTCTAGAAATCCAAGCCGAATGTCAAGTCTATTCAGTCTTCTCAATCTGCAACCAATTTCGGGCTTCAGTTCCATTTACTCTATCATACCTGTCCCACAAGGATCTCCTTTAGGTCCTCATCAAGTCATCCGTCAACTCATCAACTTTAGGTCTCCATCAACTTAATGTAAACACGCTAATCTACATGTAAGAAAACATAATAACCATGTTTAGTTGCGTGCCTCAACGGAAAGTATGCAAATAAGAACAGGTCTGTCGATTTTATGCAAATTAACTTGTATACATTACTAGAAATACTTCGTAAAAGATAATTCGCATATGGCTCGTGTCCGGTAAATGAATGTCTCAAATTTAAATGTTTTTAAAAAAATTCCGCTTAGGGCCCCACAAACCCTTAATCCACCAGTGGAAGTTCATTGCACAATCCTGTTCCTTAAGGACTCCTTCAATCCTTAGACATGGACGAATACCAAATGGTTGGTATTCATTATTCCTCAGTGCGTGTTAGGTGGGCGGGCACACTTGGGTTGCGGTTGTTCGATGAGTACGTACGTATTTTGTTTGCGTTTATTTCAAAAGTTTTAAAGTTCCGCATCACGTTTTATAAATTAATTGGATTTGTTGGAGTTTCAGAGAGTCGAATAGTGCAGATAGTTGAGTTTCAGACAAGCAAATTTCTTTACTTTCCTTTTTAAATAAATAATATTAAATGCACATTGTTCATAGTCCCGATATTTTGCAGATCATTCGGGAAATTAATTTCCCAACCACCCCGTTTAATCGGGCGTTTACTGTACACTCACATTAAGACGATTTTGGTGTTGATAAATTGATTTCAGTGTTGGTATAGTCACTTAATCATCTGTTACCCGTATGGAAAAGGCTCTGATTTGGCTTAAAAACAAATTAAAGAGATACATATGATGCATATAAACAAATTAAAGAACACCATGATGCACAGAAACAAATTAAAGGACACCATGATGCACAGAAACAAATTAAAGGACACCATGATGCACAGAAACAAATCAAAGGATACATATGACAAAGAAACAAATTGAGATACGCATGAGGATTAAAAACAAATTGAAGGATACACTTGATGCATATAAATAAATTAAGTACACATGACATTTAAAAACAAATTGGAGGACATTACATAAACAAATCAAAGGATACATGTGATGTATATAGACAAATTAAAGGATAACATGTTGCACAGAAACAAATCAGAGGATATGTGATGCATATAAACAAATTAGAGGATACACATGACACAAACACAGATGACATGTACATAAACAGATCAAAAGAATGCACATGACGCTTAAACACAACTTAGAGAATACACATTACATAAACAAACATGAGATGCACATAAATACATCAAAAGAATACACATGATGCATATAGACAAAGGATACACGTGACAGATATGTGTGATGCACAAAACAATTTAAGATATTTGTTTGTATAATGCATATAAAAATTAAGATATTTAGAGACCTAAAGAAGATCCTAAAGGATCTCCTTTAGGATCTTCTTTAGGTTGATGACTTGATGGGGACCTAAAGAAGATCCTAAAGTATCTCCTTTAGGTCCCCATCAAGTCATCAACCATGATGCTTAAATACAAATTAGAGGATACATATGACAAACAAACAAATCAAAGGATACACATGACAAACAAACAAATCAAAGGATACACATGACGTATATACACAAATTAAAGGATAATATGTTGCACAGAAACAAATCAAAGGATACACATGGCGCATATAAGCAAATTACAGGCTATATGATGCATGTAAACAAATTGAGATAAACATGACGCTTCAAAACAAATTAGAGGATACACATGACATGCACATAAACAGATAAAAGGAATAAACATGACGCATATAGACAAATTGAAGGTTAACGTATCGCACATAAAGAAATCAAAGGATAGACACGATGCATATACACAAATCAGAGGATATATGACGCATATAAACAAATTAAGATACGCATGACGCTTAAAAACAAATTAGAGGATACACATGGGACAAACAAACATGCCACGCATATAAACAAATCAAAGGATATACATGACGTATATAAACAAATTAAAGGATAACATGTTGCATAGAAACGAATCAAAGGATACACATGATGCTTATAGACAAATCAAATGATACACATGACGCTTAAAAACAAATTAAGGGACGCTCTTGACGCACGGAAACCAATTAATGGATATATACATGAAACAGGAAGAAGCCAGTAAATTGATATATATTTATAGAAGATCGATAGCGACTATCACTTTGACAGAAAAAAATAAAAATAAATATGATTCAATGCCTTACCTGTGCCGTGTTACTTCTTTGAATCAAGAGAAACGCGACTTAACAAAAAATATATTAAGGTAAGAAAAAAAAAAGGATGAACGCTGCACTGAGTAATTAGCACGTGTGAAAAATTATCGCGAAGAAGGATACGTGACGAATCGCTCACTTGCGAAGGTGGTTTCGGATGTTACGCGCACACCTGTAAACAAACAAACAAACAAACACTGGCGCGCGCGAGTGCGGATGAAAGAACACAGTCGCATCCACTCGAGCAGATACATTTTAACACTTCGTATTCTTACCAATGTTAGGAATTTGCCTCGCAGTCAGGTGCAGACACACGAGGATGTTGGCTGAGTTTTGGGGGACTCGCCGAAATATTTCGCGTGTGGGAACTTATTAGAGAACGTTAAACGAGTCCAAAGGAAGTAAAATTAAACGATCTTGGTAGAAAGAATTTATTTTTATACTACGAGACCAAACATATAATTACAACGATGATCTTTCTGGCAAAGTCATTAGTCTATGGTGGCAGTGATTGGTGACAGCGGTTAATCGTTATGTTGGCGTATGTGGAATACGAGCGCATATATGCAGTACACAGAGGTGGCAGAGTTTCATAATTATCCATTACCCCCTAATGTCATGAAGATCCCATTAGGGCAAAATTGTTTTAGAATCGGGACATTGTTTTGCGTGCGTATTTAAATTCGCTAATCATTATGACGTATGAAAGAACAAATGGCTCCGAGGTGAAATATTCGTCTGTTTATAACATCGACAACTCTGAAAATTTCATCTGTTTATGACTTTCAGGTACTTCGACAACAATGAACTTTTCGTCTGCTTATAACTAGATCGACAACAATGAACTTTTCGTCTGCTTATAACTAGATCGACAACAATGAACTTTTCGTTTGCTTATAACTAGATCGACAACAATGAAATTTTCGTCTGCTTATAACTACATCGACAACAATGAAATTTTCGTCTGCCTATAACTACATCGACAACAATGAAATTTTCGTCTGCCTATAAACTACAGCTACACGTTAAGAGATTTTGGTTTATTTTATTTCTACCTTTTTGCGTAATATTGGGATTTTAAGATTTTGGCGTTCGTGAAAAACCAAACAACCAACAAAATAGGACTCGGAAAACTTCTAGAATTTATGATGTCACTGTTCGCGAAATACTTTGGAGTTTGAATCGAATTATCGAAGACCGGAAGGAATAGAAACAAAAGTGATACGGAGGAAACAGGCTCTCTAGCCCAGCAATATCCTATCTATGGGGGATAGTAAGAGACAGAAGATATCTTTCTCCCAGCGCCGTTTACTCTGTGGGGAAGTCCTCGTGCAAACACCATATCCCCAAGTAATCGATCATCATCAACAATGTATTTGGATCTTTCTCTTCTTCTTACTCCTGAAGAGCTGACTACCAGCTAACGGGGACGGAAGCTGCATTCTTGTCTTCTCCTACTGGGTGGGTGGTAGATTGGGGGGGGAGGACAGGAGGGTGGTCCATATCGGCATCTTGCGACGAGCAGAGGATGATGCAGCTTTTAACAGACAAAATATAAGTACCCATCATTTCGTGTGTATATGTGCGCGCGTGCGCTTGAGAAAGATTTTTTTTAAATAAAAAAAAAAATTAAATTTAGGATATTACGCAGTTATAAATATTTTATCTAGAATAAATCGAATTTATATGATCTTTTACTGGGATTACTGATAAAAAGAGACGTGAAGAAAATCGAACTTTTGCGACGAACACTGAGTTACCGGAGTTCAAGTCTATGACTACTAAATACGGTGCTGTTTCTTTATTCTTTCTACCATGTGAACTCATCTGATCATGTGGTCATCCTGGATTTATTTATAACATCATGAACTGATGTTACCATTTTGCTAAGCCTAAAAATAGAAATCTGTTTTCAGGGCCTTTGTGGAATGTTAAAAACTGGCATCAAAGAACAATCCTGGTTAGCTTATTATGTCAGCAAGATTATGCAAGCAAAAGACCAGTACGAAGAACATTCTTCGAACATCAATGTTTTTTTTTTTTAGTTTGAGATTAGCGAAGCGATTCGAAGTTATCCGTGGTAATCTTCTTTGATATCTGTGGAGTGTATGAAGCTCCAAATCCGTGTGGTAGGTGAGGTGAGGATGAGAATGCTTTTTGGAAACCACGGGATAGCTGAAAACCTATTGTAGAAATAAGCCTGTTACGTGATTATCTGCTTATCTCTGAAGTTTTATAAAGAAATCTCTTTGTCCGAGCTAGCAGCGTTGTCACGTGAAGAATCTTCCACATATTGGAATATAATCTGTTTACAAAATCGCTCTGAACTAAAGACTATCTACTTTGAAGTATTTTTCATCAAACGGTTGAAAGAACTTTTAACCATTCTGTCAAATACCATTTCATTATCTCATAATTACTTATAAATAAAATCATTAAGACCTTTCATCTTTAAAGGAGGGTTTATCAGCGAATAATTTCCCTTAGTCTTAGAACAGTATCTTTACAATGATGTCTTGTTATGGCAAGCCATCTTTCCTGCCGTTTTTTTCAAACCATCTTTCATTCGGTTATATCGGTTTAACAAAGTGAACTTGGAGATTCTTGGAGTTGTTTAGATTCACGAGAGAAAGAATCAAAACATATTTTTCCAAAATGCGTTTCTGAATTCTTTTCAGCAGTTCTCTTAAGGTATCAATCAACCTAGAACATCGTGAAATACGGAGGTGTGCCTATCACATTACCTTCTAGCCGCACAAGGGTCATAAATATGTCATCGGGGACAACAGAAGGCGCGTCTCATTGTTCAAGTGTCCTTCCAATGCATAGTAGCTACTACGCACACAAGTCCATCTTCCTTCACCCCCCGCATCCCCCCACCTTTCTATCTCACTCCCATTCCCTAACGTTCTCCCGTGCTGCCAACGTCCACTGGAAGAAGATTATTAATGAATTCGTTTGGGGTCGTTTGACAGGAGACAAGAAATGCTCGTGCTGGGGGAAAACTTCCGTCGTTCCGGTGGTGGACATCTGCTCAAGAAATATGCAGTACCCTTATTTGTGGGCATGACAGGAAAATGCCCATGGCTTAGAAGAGTTTCCTAGAGTGTGTGTGTGAGGGAGATTCTGTGATCATCCTTAATAGCAGTAGCTGGTTGGGCAGTGGCTCTTAGACAAATTGCAATAACTCATAAAAGTGTCTGTAAGAGGATTATTTATGATATATGGATTATCAGATTAAGCTACGAATGTGGGTTGGCTAATAGGGTTATTAACACCCAATCCTTCATTCACAAAGCTTTATTGTGAATAAAGGAATTTTTCTCAGTAAATCTAAACTTGGAAACTCATGAAGGGTACTCCAATAAAAGTAAAGGGGGGAATCACTGTTAAAGGGTGGGCGGAAGACTTCAAAATACGTCTTTAAGCCCGTGCGATGTAGTGATCTGGGGGGCATTGGTTTCCAAACCGGGTTCCCTAAGATTTTCAATGAAAGAGGGATGATTTTAAGACTTCTGTCATACTTTGTTTTGTTAAAGGAATATCCATGATTGATGTCTTTAGAGCAGTTTTTTTTTTTTCCAAGTGTGTTCCATGGAACCTGAGACTTCCAAAGAGGAATCCCAAAGGTTCAGCAAATGTTCATTTAATGTTTTATCCTTATACATTTGATTCTGGTTTTTTGCCCAACTGTCTAAAGTTTTTTTTAAAAATCGCATTCAGGTGAGAACGTATTTTATTTTTGTACGCGTACAAACTTGGCGTTAATTTATAAATCAGCAGTATCCACGTCTAAAGAATGTGGGCAGTGCCCTTGGCTCTTAATCTACCACCAGGTATGTACCGCATTGTTCTCTTTCTTTTTTTAATCCTTCTGTTAAGGTCTTTTCACACCTGCACATTTAGTTTCAAGTACATCGCTAGATTTTACCACATGTGCAGATGGAGGTTATAAACAAAGGATTCTACAAACCCTCAAGATGCGATGACATCTTGAAGAAAGACAAAAATAACAGGCACAACCTGGTGGATTAATTATTACCATTTTCTCCTGATAAGACCACTTTCATCAGTTCGTGAGCTACATGTCCTGACGTCTTATCCTAATAAGAGCACGGTCAGTACTCACGTGAGATAGGTAGTGAGGCAGACCGAAGCTGAGGCAGCCCACCTACTAACCTACTTTCTCAGAAACAGGTTCTTTTTGCGTGAACCTTAAGATCATGCTGACTACACTTTACTTATCTCGAGTCTTTGAACCGACATATAGCTAAACAAAGAATACATTTTCTTCGACAAGCAGATACCTTAACTCCATCATCTAGACTGCTGCAGTTACCTGATTGGTTCGCTTAAATACCATGCCTTCCCAGGGTAGCGAGGAAGTCTGGTGGAGTGTCACAGTTCGAACCTTGAAAAATATATTAAAATATTCACTTTCTCCTCTTAATAAACTTTGTGTTTAATAATTTATAATTGCACAGCTCTTGTGTGACATCCGCTTTCACTAATCTACTTCACGAATTCCTGTTTGGACGTGTTCCAAAAATGGTTTGTTTGGAATAAGAAGGAAAGGTATCCAGGAGGAAAACCTTTCCTTCCAGATCTGAAATGGGTTTCAACTCTTTTTCGAACCTTGATGTACAATAGTCGTAGCTCATTTGACTTACAATGAAACTTGAAAGGGAGCCGCCATTTTAAATAATGAATGTCAGCCAATATTGCCAACTTTATATCGCGAAAATGACAAATTTCCATAAGACGCAGTGTGTGGTCATGGGTACACAATGGGAGTCATGTTCGTGATAATGATAATACTTCTACTTGCTGATATTGGCTTTTAACATGAAAGAGATATTTTTTGTCCAGCCATCTTTATGAGAAATCGCCAACTGTTGAAATCACTCGCTATGGAAGTTACGTATCTGGCTGATGATTTGTCTAAGGCAAAAAGAATGATTAAATTAAGTTGGACTGTGCAAAATCAATCTATAAGAAAAAAACATTTCATCAGATAGGCTCACCAAACAATAAAATCAAAGTTTAATAATTAGTGCTTAAAGATTGCCCTTCCACTATCTTCGTTCTCAAAGCCTTTGCTGAGCGATCCTGCATTTTCCATTGTATGCAGATAAGCTCCCATCATAAATCTTAGTTTGCATGAATATGGGGAGAAAACTAAAGATCTCTCTTTTGTCTTTTGTGTGCAACTCAGCAGACAGTACTGTTACACATGCCAGACAAGAACGCACGCGAATATCACACAGGGTGTCCGTCCTCCAACAGTTCTATTTGCTGTCATCACGGAACTAACCCCCCCTTCCTCCCCCCCCCCCAATGGGTTCTGTTCCTTACTTCCCAACTTTGTCATTACATTCGCATCTTTCGGTTCTGGAGTCTTTGGCCAACCATTCCGCTGACCGCCTATAGGGTACGACGGATACCGCGCATTGTCATTCACATTCGGCACGCGGGGATTACTTCGACGCCTGCGGAGGCTGACAACAACTTGAGACAAATCGCACCAGTCATTTTCTTTGTCTGCCTCCGAAATTGGATTTGTGTTGGTAATTAGCGCTTCTTTTGCAGAGCTGGTCTGTCGCATTGCCTTGGAGACCAAGCCAAGGGTCCCAGAAGGAGAAAATGAAGATCGCAGTCCCACCCTCAGTGACAAAGGCTGTTGACAAGACCCTGTACTTAGCGGAGTAGGGAGGAAGCAGACAATGTGGTGTGTAATAATTCTGCATGCCGATGGTGTAGGTCGCAGCTGATAAATTAAAACAAAGTTCGCCAATACCGCAAGGGAGGAAGAAGACACACGTTGGGCGATGACATACGGGGTAGAGGTTCCACGGAAAAATGATGAGCATGGCTATTAAGATAAAAAAAAAAATCTAAAAAGGTGGGTTGTTAGATGATGTTTTTTGTGAAAACAAACCTTGGGATAAATTCATTTTAATGGTACCAAGGAAAGATTCGGGGTCCAATGTAACAAGAGCCTGTTTGCATCTTTCCTTATGTTGTCAATTTTATTTGATTCATCCAATTAACTCTGCAATGGTAGTTTTAACAAAGGGTAGCGCATGACCTGACAGGTGCAAACTTTCTTTTTAATTTATGGAAGAAGTTTATGGGTTGTTTGAATTCTGCTTGGAGCAACCAATATTTCGTCTTTTCTTAATCGATTTCGGTTTTAATTAAAGAATTATATATTTAAAAAATGTTGTTTTTCACACCTTTTATTTTCAAAAAGGAAACACATAAATCTTTATAATAAAAAAGATTTTTTAGAATAATTTCTAGGTCTTTGGTTTCCTTTTATCTCCCTCCATCCTCCACTCACTTGGTTTGTATACTGGATCTTAAAAAACGCTCATAAATCTGAAAATGTTCCTGAAAACAGTGGAATTAAATTGATCTTCACAGTGGTACCAAGAAAACGACGTTCCTCGAGTAGGTTTTTAGCTTGTGGTCCTGAAACCAAGATCTCTTCAGATTTTGGACAACCAATCTTTTAGCCCACTGTTCCATTGCCATTCTTACTGAGAAATCACTGCTGTCAGTATTTGGAGATGAACCTGTACTGCAAATGGTGGAGAAGTTGCAGGCAGATCAAAATAGCGAACATCTCTGTGGCTATTCTTTCAAACTGTACCATCCTCCGAAATAGCATGCCCAGTTGACATTTCAATGAAACTGTTTTTATAAAACTACCAAGATACTAAAGGTAAAAGACCCCCAATGTCATTTTGATAAATCGTGATTTTAATTTGATATAACGGACATCCAAACACCACCCCTAATTAGCGAACTCGTTGAAAGAGTGGGAGGATCCATTGTTTTGATCTAAGAGAACGTATCTGATATTTAGAATAAAAATTCGATCCATGACCCTTGTACTAAATGCGCAATATTAATTTTTTGTGTGGGGATATGTGTGCACGCGTCGGTTTTAACAGACGTAGGGGGATGTTCAGGAAAATTATTTTTCCTTCAGATCCCTTAGATACGAATGCATCCTTGAGAAGACAAATGATAAATAGTACGAACCCTTGATAATCATATGGTACAGTATTCAAACACAATTAGCTTTTCAGTTGCTTACCTATTGGCATCGTCTCGAACTCTTAGGCAGTGTCTGCCTACATAATTAATGACCTCATGGGTGCAGCAAAGGTTGTCAGTCTCGGCCATTACATTAAGCCACACCATTTGTCAACTTTAGGAATTATTTAGAACAGATATAATAACTCTGTCCTTAACCCGATAGTCTCATGGTACAGGACTACCACCTCATGGCAAAAATCACCTGGACTTATTCGTTTAACACGTAATACTTTACTTTTCTAAGACTGGATTATACACTATCTTTCTACCACTTTCTCTGCTACTGAAAGCTGAGACTGGAGATAAGAAACTTGTCTTGGGTGAATTGATAACGAAATTTGCACGTGGACTGTATTTAACCAGTCTTAGTACTACAAATTACTAAGCCTTAGTAATCACAATTCGAATGTTCACTGCATGTATTCTATGTTAAATTTTGGGGATGGAAAACCGAGAAAAAAACTTTTTGGGGACGGATGAAAATCTGGAGTTCAGAAAAAATTCATTCAACTCCACCATAGTTGGTTTGAACCCCTTTAGGAAGTCGTGCTGATACATTTTTCGAGACACCTCACGAGTCTAAAACTTGGATGTAGCGCGCCGTGTTAAAATTCGTTGTTGGTGTTCGATAATGGCCGACATTATGCAGTCTGTCAAGAGTTAATTAATGTGATCGGGTTAGAAAGAAAAAAACTATAGTTGAGCCAACCCTCCCTTGTAATAGTATTGGGGATATGTTAAATTAAAAATCGGAGATTAACTCTATCCTATGAATTATTAACAAGAGGGATTCATTTTAGGCTCTGTTCAATTTAACAATCTTTGAAATTAGTCCGTTGCATTTATTACTCTTCGGAAATTATTGCGACCCTGTGATCCCCGAGACAAGCCCACCTGTCTTCACCCACTCGTGTTATTATCGTTGAAGCAATTAACAGTGTGTCCGTTGGTGGTGCTGCTTCACCTTTGCTTGTCAAACAGCTGATGGCTGCTGTTCGTCCAAATTGTGGTTCAACATCATCCAGCCGGCTGAGAAAACAATCCGATCGAAGCCCACACCTTGCGACCTCATCGGTGGGGAGGAGGAGGAAAGGTCACTTAGTTATCAGTTTGGTCTCATACCATTGTGCAGTTAAAGATATGGGCATGTCCCGATCCTTGGTATCTTACTAAGATGAAAAAGATACACATAAAGAGGCAGAGAAATTGAAAGAAAGAAAAAAGAAGTTCGGAGAGAGAGAAAGAAAGAAAGAAATGAAACAACTGAAATGGCCTTTAGTAATCTTTAAATGGAACTGTAAAATATGTTTTTGAGAGGATAGATGACTTGGCTTCCATACCGGATAATTCATTTTATTTCATTACACTGTGATTAGGTATCGAACAAAAACAAACAAACAAAAAAAGGACATTTTCTCAAGGAGAGAGCATAAAACGTCTTGGATTCGAATCGTATAGGAATGAATTTTGATGCATTGTAAGGCGAAGAGTGTACTCAAAGAGTTGTTCGTTTATTTCTGACGTTGTGGTTGAACAGTTGCTGAATATTTAAGATAGGCTTTTGCTCCATTTCAAAATGGAAAAGCCATAAAAAGGAGCACGTGTACTCCACTGTGATTATGTGGGAAAGGTTCCTGTGGTTTTGCTGAATGGAGTCTAACCACTGAGGAGCGCTTTTCATAGTCGAATTCGGATCGCATGAGTTTCCAAAGGTGAAATATCGATCGGCTTCAATGAGGTTGATGACAGAGTTCGCAGTATATTGAATTTCATCATGTAGATAACTCTTGTTTGATAGATGTGTTGTTGTAGAATTCCTAATCTTAGAAATTTTAATTCTTGATCAGGATGAAGACGTCCAATAAAAAAGTGGACTAGGACTGCTTCTGCGTTGTTATTTTTAAGAGTTGTTCAATGTCTATTTACTCCCAAAGTAAATTTAAACACGTGATGTGTTCAAGGTCACATATGGAGTTATTGTTATAGATATTCTGCGAAATTTTTTGGCCTTTAAAAGCTGTTTTGAGTATTCAGTACAGGCTATCTGTATGAGAATATCTCCAGATCTTAATTCTTTACTCATCCTACTAACCCTTTTAATAATTTTTTGGATAAAGAAGGGTGCCATTTTCCCGAGACTTGTTTCTCTGTTCAGTGACAATCAGGGACTTTGTATGAACTATTTCTGTCTTTGGCCTTAACAAAATAACAATCAGAAACCAGGAATAACAGCAAATCTCTAACTTGGCGGCTAGGGCCAGGAAGGGAGGGGACAGATCTTTAAACAGTCAAGTGTCCCTGTTTAATTTCTGGATATGCTCTCACTTAACATATCAGTCGTCTTATCTCTTTTTTAAGTATCCACTTTGCCCTGTCACCAAATTCTAAGGATGAAAAAAGCAACAAACTTTCCCTAACCGAAAAAAAATATACTTTATATACATATTCATAAACGGTAGAAAATATCTAACGTCTCTAAATTTTGCACATGAGTGTATTTTAACTTAATCTGGTGCTGTTACGAATTCGATCTGCAATAACTGTTCACGCGGCGAATATTTCAAACGGATATTGTTACGGTTGGATTAGTTTCATCCCCCCTCACAAAAAAATCGAACCCCTCTTTGGAAAAATACACGTGGACACGAAACGCACGTATGCGGTTATTTAAGAAACACCGGAGTGGTACAATAACGTCTCGCATATGTAAAACAGCGTTTTTTATCAATTGGACATTTAAATTTTCAAGCTGCTACGACTTTGAATGGTACGGGAAGCCTTCCTGGTTAGATAATGAAATGTGGAATAACCTTGACTAAAGTTTGCGACCACTTACACCGCTTTGTACAAAGCTTGCTTTAATAGACCAAAGCAGTTATGTTGTGGCAAATGGGGTTGCCATAGCAACCCCCTCATCCAATAAGAATTTAGGAGCACCAAAGTTCGTTACACCACTTTTGAGAGGCATCGCTGGCTGCTTTCGTGAGATTAATAAATGAATATGATGATGTTACTGGTGTACATTGACGGGACGTGTGAATGATAAATGTCCCTTTCGCCAACTGTCTCACTGTGTCACACGATTTACTACGAATATCGCAGTTTGGCTCAATCCCATTTAATTACTTGTACGCAAAATAATCTCTGATTATTATATGCAGTAAAAGTTAATAAATTTACCGCATTATTTGTGTTTTTGAACTCCGAAGATATCCCACAGATTTTTATCAATATCACAAAAGGGGTGATTTTTGTCACACTTGAAAAACCATTCGATTTTTTATTAACACCACTAAAGGAGTGATTTTTGTGCTATCGGACAAAATATGAGATTTTCTGTCAAGTGTACAAAATATGTAATTTTTTGTAGACTTCACAAAATGGATGATTTTTGGTTCACTTAAAAAGAAATGGGTGATTTTTTAAAGTTCAGAAAATTAATGATATTTTTGTAAAGTTTATAAAATTAATGATTTTTTGTAAAGTTCAGAAAATTAATGATTTTTTTTGTAAAGTTCGGAGAAATGGGTGATTTTTATGAAGTTCATTACAAATGGGCAATTTCTATGAAGCACAAAAAATGAGTGATGTGATTTTTTGTGAAATTTAAAAATGAGTGATTTTTGTTGTTTAAAAATTAGTGATTTTTTGTCAAATTTAAAAATGAGTGATATCTTGTTTAAAAATGAGTGATTTTTTGTCAAATTTAAAAATGAATGATTTTTTGTCGTTTAAAAATGAATGATTGTTGTCATGTTTAAAATGAATGATTGTTGTCAAGTTTAAAAATGAGTGGTATTTTATAAAGTTAAAAAAAAAACGAGTGATATCTTGTTTAAAAATGAATGCTTTTTGTTATTTTAAAAAATGAGTGATTTTTTGTCAAATATAAAAATGAATGATTTTTTGTCAAATATAAAAATGAATGATTTTTTGTCAAATATAAAAATGAATGATTTTTTGTCGTTTAAAAATGAATGATTGTTGTCATGTTTAAAAATGAATGATTGTTGTCAAATATAAAAATGAATGATTTTTTGTCGTTTAAAAATGAATGATTGTTGTCATGTTTAAAAATGAATGATTGTTGTCAAGTTTAAAAATGAGTGGTATTTTATCAAGTTCAAAAAATGAGTGATTTTTTTGTCGTTTAAAAATTAGTGATTTTTTGTCAAGTAAAAAAATGAGTGGTATTTTGTGAAGTTTAAATATGAATGATTTTTGTCATTGGTTAAGTTTAAAAAAAATTAGTGATATTTTGTCGTTTAAAGATGAGTGATTTTTTGTGAAGTTTATATATTAGTGATTTTTTTTGTCGACTTGGACAAAAATTTTCTCTGAAGCCTTCAGAGGAGAGTAGCTCTTCTGAAGATTTTCGTCAAATTTTAATGTTTTCACTTAAAGTGTACAATTTCAAGATGAATATAACACAACACATAAGAATGCTTTTAAAATATTGTACGAATTTCTTTTATACATCAGATATCTGAATAATAATGCCCAAAAGTCCTTCAGTTTCAGAACCACTGCATACTCACGGTTTAGTAAAATGGCTCCGCAAAATCCGTTGTTTTATTTTATTTTTTTTTCTCGATTGTGCACCTGAATTTCTTCTTCTTTTTTTGCATTCGGCATTCAGTGTCTGTGAGTGCGTGTCAGATAGATGCGTGTTAAAAAAAAAAAAAGTAGAGCTTAATTGCTTTTATTTGCGTATTGCGTGTTCTTTATCAGTAGAGCAGCTGGGAAAGATATCACTATCGGCATCTAGGGCTATGGAAACAACAAAAGAGAAAAATACTTATGGGCAATATGTACAGAACGAACACAAAAATAGGAACACTTGTTTCGAAGTAGCTTGTATGAAGTTGGTGAAGATCAATATTTATTTCAGATATCTTCCCACGCTGTCAATTCGCTTGACAATGCGTGGAATTTTTGCATCCAGAGATTTGTGTAAAAACTTGACAAAAATTTCACCAATTTGCGAAGTTGACAAAATATCTCATATTTTTAAAGTTTTAAAAAAATCTCCTGTTTTGTGTTGTTGAAAGAAAGTCTCATGTTTAGAAGGTTAACAGCACTGGTTAATTCAGAGAGATATTAGCAGATTTAAAGTAGCTATAATACAACTTAAAGGCGACGTTTAAAAGCTTGGTTTCATTGGAGTTTACTGACGATTCAGAATATAGTATGCCATGTTAAGGAGGCCTCCATCCTGCAGCGGATTGACAACGGCTGCAGATTTATTTTATTTTTGTACTAAAAGAATATATTTAAACAGTTGTAAATAAGTTTATAAATTTTAAATAGAAAAAAACAGCCAAAGCATGGTCACTGTCAGATTATACTGTACGTGACTGAATGTAAAGGGCTCAGCCAGATAGCTAAAAGCGGTTAAAGATATACATCGCTAAAATATGTCTAATGGTTAAAATGGTGTCGAGGTCATCACTCAAAAGAGGGTCTTCCCACTCAGCAAAAAACAATGCGTAACACGACTATGTCCTATGTGGAGACGAGCAAGAACAACGTGCTCGCTACGAATCCTGCGCAGAAGAACCTGCTATCAGATTGAATCGGATTACCAAATCAATCTGATACAATTTGTTTGCAGGTGATATTCGGGCTTATGTTACCCATCTATGGACAAATTCAATGGAAAAGTTTGGTGAAACTCAGGCAGCTGCTCTTGACATTTCAAAGGTTCGTGTTTGGCATAAAGATCTTTTAAATAAGCTTCCATCTCATGGTTTGCCAACTATTTCTGTCTTCTAACTTCTCCACTAATGCTGGCGTTCCCGAAGGTTCAGTTCTTTCCCCCACTCTTTTCCTCTTCTATATTAATGACCTTCTTCCATTGACCCGAAATCTTATCCATAGTTTTGCTAATGAGAGCACATTGCATTCCACTTCTCGAATATCCACTACCAATTCCTTAAATGCCAATCTTCAGCTAATTCTCCAGTGGGGGCAAAGATAACCTAGCTGATTTCAATCCTTTCAAAAGCTCATTCCTGTCTTATTTCTTGCAAAAAGGATTCTTCTGCTCCAATGCTTATCTTTGGGGACACTCCGATTTCTAGACGAGATGATATATCTCTTTTGGGGATTACCCTGACTTCTAATCTCTCTTGGCACAAGCACATTACAATTATTGCTTCCTCTGCATCTAAAAAACTTGGTTTTCTCTTTCACTCTCGGCGTTACTTTTCTTCCAAACAGCTGCTCACTTTGTATAAATCGCAAATCCGCCCTGCCATGGAATATTGTTCCCACATCTGGGGGTGGTGCCCCCAAAACCTCTCTCAGACTTCTAGATTCCATTCAGAAGAGGGCAGTTAGGTTAATTAATGACTCCTCTCTAACAGAGTCTCTGCACTCTCTATCTCATAGACGTACTGTTTCTGCTGCATGCCTTTTCTACAGATACTTCCATGGGCACTGTTCTTCTGAATTGGCTTCTACAATTCCTGCTCTCTCTTCCAAACCAGTCCCAACTCCTGCAGCAACCAATCAGCATCCTTTTACTCCAACTTCACACTCACAGAACCAACTTTTCTTCGTCCTCATTTATTTATTCAACTTCGTTTTGGTGATTGACGTTTTTGGGTAGCCAAGTGACCAGAACAACAAAACACAAAAACCCACACTAATCATATATCTGGCTCATTTGCAGTGGCACTGTTCTTCACATAGACACGAGGTGGATTTGAACATTTGTTTTTGGAGCCGGCTTTTACATATGCACATGCCCATGTGAGGTGTAGGTGCTATGATTGTTGCCATTGGGAGTTAATTATATTTCTCATCACTTGCTTGGATGTAGTCTGTATAGGTGACCAGCAAGATCATTCCTCTGGAATTGTGATGATCTGGTGCAGCATCTGCCAGATCATAACCCCTGATCCCAGTATAGCTTGTGAACCAGCAGAAACGTAGGTCGAATGATGATGTACAGAGACACAATAACTTCTGCTAAATGCGGAACAGGATGGATAAGGAGTACGTCTCATCATTAACAAAGCCTGTGATGCACTGAAAAAATCTGGATAAACCATAGACATTTGATAATTGTGGTTTAATGTGGTTCAAGGCTAATTCCATAGCATACAACTCTGCGGTATATATGACGCACTCGTGGTTATCTTCTCAGATAACGTACTCTCTGGGAAGACTGCGGAAGATCCCGTGGATGATTTTGATTTCGACCCATCAGTGAAGACAGGCAGGAAACCAGATGAATATAACACAACATATAAGAAGACTGACGGTGAAATGCTGGCTTTGCGACATTATTAACAGAGAAGTTGCATGGTGGAAAATGAGCATATCCGGGTGGAAGGGTAGGTCTTTTTGAGTGGTTGCCTTGGTGAATGGGAAACATTGTCCACCGTGACATTAAACTCTCTCACCAGCTCTTCGACACGAATACTAAAGGAACGGTTGGCAGTTTGACGGGTGTTAGAGAGAATTTCACATCAGGGCTCAGAAACGGATGTCACCATAGTATAATTTAGTGACACTTGCATTCGTCGAAGCTACAGAGGCGGTTCAGTTGCTTCCACGTATGAGCTCTGGATAGGGGATGTCCGAAATGCTCCAGCAGCAACGCGAACGGCTTGATGGCGAACTGAATCTTGCCATCAAAGTACGCTGTTTCTAGCAGATGCATACACTTAAGATCCATAATCTATTTTAGATCGGACAAGTGGACGACAGAGACGGAGTAAAGCAACAATCTGCTCCCCAATTATTGGATGGAACGGCACAGAGGAGGTTCAGTTCCCTTGCCTGCAATTGACAGATATGCCGTAAGGATATCAACGTATTATCGAATACAGCTTCCGAGAATTTTTTTTCAGGTGCTACTGGAATGATGCTGATGTTTTATTCGGGCTTTAGTTCTGGTTCAGGATGAAGGTTCCGTTTCCGACAAAACTGTACGCAGACCTAAATCTGAAAAAAATAGCCATTAGAGATGGTGAATGGCTCTTTGCAATTGGCTTTCGACGAACTACAAGAGAAGCCACTGAAATCATTAACAAATATGGCGATACTTATCACCGTTGATGGAAGTTGTTCAGTAATAGAATTAACATTGATTGCAAAAAGTGTAGTTCACATGAGGGCACAGAAACGGACGTCACCATAATATAATTTAGTGACAATTGCATTCGGCGACACTGTTGTTCACAATAAAATATTCATGAAAAACATTTTGTTCTGTTAATTTTGTCGAGCAGCGTAGATTCTGTTGTACAGTTAGGGTAGCCGCCAATCCAAAGATTCAGATGATAAATGTTTAATCGTATCATAATGGATGTCATCTGGCCTGACGGCAATCACCTGGGATAGAGATAGTGCCGCTTTCATTTCCCATCCTGTGAAAAGCTGGTTGTATGCCTTACAGTTATTTGAAGACAACTTGAAATGCTGCTTTTCAGCTTGTTGTTTGAGAGCCAGGAACTCTGGGGATATTTCAACAAACACTTCAACGAATGTGTCCCCCTAGAGTGTTTGCAATTGCAGTTGGGACTGCAATTGCACATCCATTATGTTCTGGGATCGATGAAGGATGCAATGTGTATCTGCCCTTCATTTTCCCGACTTTGTCCCAGATGAGCTTAGGTGTCGCCGCATGGGTGATGGAAGATGTGAAGCGGATCCTAGATTCTTCCTGACTCTGACGTCTAAAGTAACGTGCTTTGGCACGTGCACGGTTGAAGGCTATTAGATTATCTGTGGTTTGGTAACGGAAATATTCCGTACGCCTTATTTTGAGCCTTTCTTGTTGTTGTGCATTCGGCATTCCACCGTTGTTTTGTAAACGGTGTTTTCAGAATTGCAGTTGTCGTTGTTTGGACAATAATTGCTGTGATGTACTTAACTGCGTCATTATTTGGCTCCTGGCCGATTGTGGGGGCATTAAACGTTGTCCAACGTTTGAAGGCATTCCAGTTAGCATGATCACTGTTGTTGTTGTAGAGGTTAAGGCGCATCAGCAACTCAGGCCATATTGCGCCGTATATATGTCTGTAAATCGCTGTATTCTCTAGTCGATGTGCTTTTCGTCCAGCATTGTTTGCTGGACATTTAGAAGGGCCAAGTCATTGTTTTTGAGCATACCCTTCGATAGTCCGACCCCTTTAATTGATGTCAGTACTACCAACAACGAATTATGTCCAATGAATTCCTCTAGTAATAGAAAAGGGGATGGTAATTGCTTAATCAGATCATCAATGTCTGCCTTGATGATTTCATTAAGAAAACAGTTAAGAGGAACCCTTCTTTTAAGACGAACTGCTACTGCCTCCAAGTTGGTGGTAGGTGGCGTAGCTTCAAAAGGTGTATGGCCACTCACAAGAAGGGCGAATCCTCCATTGGCAGGTCCATCCCCAGCTCTGTCTTTGCAAATAATTGAACAGTTATGCAAGTAAATATCCTTATTGCCATTCATTACGCTCCCTGTAAGCAAAATCAAGTTGGCCATGCTTATGCAGGAGGGCCTTAATAGCATCACTCTTTCGATGGATCCAAATCCATTTACGAATTTGAGCACGGTCATTATTTAGATTTTCTGGCTCCATCTTCAGCTTCCAAAGGGCTTTGTTTTCTCAGTCCTCGATTTATTTTTCTTTGGAAAGAAAGGATACTGTTCAGTATCCATTTCTTCTTCTTATGCAAAATGTTCCAGGGCTGAGTGGTTTGGTAACTCTTTAACCTCTACATTCATTATTTCTTGTACTGAAAGTGATTCTTCCGGTTTTCTTTTTGGCTTTTCTTTACCACGTGGTGGAATACTAGGATGTACTGATATAGCAAGGGAAGGTGATTATGTTTTTTTTTTGGGTGGGGTTTTGAAGGCTCAATAAATGCGTGCAATGGGATGAATGACTCTTGGTGGAACAGTTATTTCAATTTGAGTCTCAATAGAATGCTTCCCTGAAACTGTCTAACAATATGTAAGCTTATTACTCTGCCCTAAATCTTCGCATCTCTTTTTTCCTTCTTCCATCTCTGGCATGCTCGTGAGTATGCAGGATGTTCACCTTGGCAGTTGATGCATACACGTTTCGTAGCTGAACCTCATGATTTAGTGGTCCTTTGGATCACGTCGAGCGCATGGAAGGTATCCATGTCAGAACATTTGTGAGTGTTCGAATTTTTTTACGCTTGAAGCTTCTTAAATGATTTGTACGTATGGCAGTGCAGTCACCCAGCTGTGATGGAATTAGGAGACTTGAAAGTAAGGATGAGGTTTTTAGTACGTACTAAATTACTATCCCTATGCAAGAATCTTCTCTTTACAGCTGTCACTCCCTGTGGTTCAAGTCAGTACAGATTTCTTCCACTGATACTTCCATAAGATCCTACTCGGAGATCACGCCACGAGATGAATTTAGTATTTTATATCGTGAATGTAATTGGAAACAGAGGTGGTTCCAGGAAGGTGTTCCGAATGTTTATTATATTTCGTTTCGGTTAAAAGTAGTTTAGGAGAGCCTGCCAAGCCTTGTACCCATCTTCTGTATGAAGAAGGGTGGTATCTTTGCTATGGACTTTTAGCTAGTGGGGTGGATTATCAGAAAGCATGGTGCAGGTCCCGATACCTCCTCTGTTCTCGGTGTCCTTGCTGTTGTGAGAGCATTCATGTTCATGTTCTTTACATTATCAGGATTCATGAGTGCCCTGGCTCCCCATCCACCACGGATGCTAAATTGTTGTTGTTATTGTTGTAGTGTTTTGGCTCAACTGTTACTTAGTGGAAAATCTCAACTAAATTGGAGTTGTCCCCAATAATATATCTAAGTTGAAGAGACGGAGCCAAAATGGAACACCCACTACCCGGCAAGTAATAAATGCGCTCAAGAGTGGGACTCCAGAGCTACCCAGACGCCATCTGCATTTCCTCCAGTCTGAACTGTCCCACGAACCATGAGGATAGGAGCATGGCATTGATACGGTCGATCCTTGCAGGCGAACCCACTATTTGATTGATCCTGGCAGAGCCATCCAGGTCTACTCGTCTTATAGAAGCAGGGGCCAAAAGTGATGTGTTAAAGCCGAGCTCTTCAACTACCAGAACAAACCACTCATAACCAGGATACCCCCTTTCCGAGTTTCCGTGGACCACAGGCACAGCAAATATGCTGGATTCCTGTGGTGGGGGCCTGGAACCTAGGCTATGGGTGTTAGATCCCATTGAGGCTAATCTTGGAGACCAAGAGCATCAATGGGGCACTTGGGGCACTGCGTGAGTGTGTCAATAAGACAATAAGTCAAGAGACAATAAGACAGAGGATTTTTAAAGCATAAATCTAAAGTTATGTATGTTAAAATATATACATAACCCTAAATTTATACTTTAAAATTTTCCAAACCTTAAATAACATATCACAACATGTTATTTAACTCTAAATATAGTATCAATTATCCTGAAATTGCTAATTTGTAGCTTCGACATTTATAACCTAAATAGGGAGAATTAACAAAATAAATTTCCAATTATTACAACGGTTTTTTCTCTTTTTAGATTTAATGACGTGGGTTGCGCCAATATATGTTACATAAATAAACAGTAAACTATTTTTGACTCTCTCTAATCTATTACCATCTCGCCCAGCTAACTCAATTCATCTAGCCATTACACAAATGTCATTTAAAATAAAAAAAAAAAAAGATTGCGCAGACAAAAAAAAAATATCGGATTTTTTTCTTTCCCAACAAATGGAACACACTTCAATTATTAGAAGCGTAGTTAATTGTAAGAGTTGAGATGTACGTCTGTCATTCACCCGCAGACAACCCGACGACCCCAGAATGATGGATTACACCATCTCCTTTTAGTTAAATTATTCCATCTTAATCTCTTTGGTGTGCACACACACACAGATCACGTGGCCGAAGTTTCATGGTGACGTCAAAAGAAGGGAGGGGGTGAGGAATTGTAGGAGAAGTGGTTGAAGAGACCTGAAAGGAATAATAACTTACCGTACAGCTCTACTCTCACATGTCAATCGTTTGTCAACACGTGAGTGGTGTCACACAACCCAAACTGATTTTTGGAACATCCCCGCAATTTGTAAGGAGATAAATTCCGCTTAAAAATTACACGACTTAAAAACATGCGAAGATGTTTGAGGCGAGAAAGACTTTTCACTGATCTCGATATGATAAAATTAGTCTGCCTTTCGGGTGTGGCCCAAACAGACCCGCAACGATGTTATCTTATATGATTGCTTCAGTCCACTTTCAACACTTGTTTTTCATCCAAGTAGACATAATTGCATATGCAGGGCATTTTTAAAAATATAAAATATTCAGTTTAGAAGCAGTCTAAGGAAGGTTGTCAAAAACCAACGGCTATTATTAATCCTTTGGGCATTAAGAAGCTAATTATTCATTCACAGCATACAACAGTTTCGATATCAGTTTCCTTGTAGGTGGATAAACTGCTTACTGTTTATGAATAACAGGTTTGTGTTCCTTAGCCAGATTAAGAAAAGATATGTGGGAGATTTGCAATTTTTAATTGAATTTCTAAATCGTATAAGGCATATTTTAAATTAAAATTAAGCAGAAATACATAAAACAATTTAATTGTCATCAATTTTATAATATTTTAAAATATCAAACTCGTGTCTTAATCACATTAAAGATGAAAATGTTGCTGCGGTTAAATCGATCAAATTGAAGAAATAAAAATATGATAGCATTTTATTTCCAAAGGATAAATTGAAATTTTAGCCTTTATTTTGCATAAATACAATAAACTTTGAATATATATAACAGAATTACAATGCACGAAAACAAGCGAAAAAAACATTTCGCAACAATTGAATTTAAACAATTGGGTAATTCGAGCAGTTACACAGACACTTCAACATTTAAAAAAAAATCGCAACAATTGAATTTAAACAATTGGGCAATTCGAAGTACAGTATTTACAGAGGCGCTTCAACAATTAAAAAACCGCAACAATTGAATTTAAACTATTGGGCAATTCGAAGTATTTACACTGAGGCTTCAACATTTAAAAAAAAATTGCAACAATTGAAATTAAACAATTGGGTAATTCGGAGTATTTACATTGAGCCTTTTAACAATTAAAAAAAAAAACTTTTTGCAGCAATTTGAGTCAAAGGCTAACAACTGGGTAATCGAAATTATTAATTATTAGGAGCTCATTTTTAATTAATGCAGAATAATCGGAACAGCAGTGCGTAATTGTGCAAGATCTTTTTCCAGTATTTTTCTAGATTTTACAGAAATAGGATCGAGGTAGATAGACAAGGTCAAGGTTGATTTTATTTTCACAAACGTCCAGTATTTCAGTTTTGAATCCATTCTCCCCCCACTGTGCGATATTAACAAAGTGTTCCTCACTATAACGAAGTGATGCTAAAGGTGATATCTAGTTTTCCTTGTTTGCCAATCAGAAGGAGATTTAAGAAAAAATAATAAACATTCTTTACAAAAGAAAGTGTCGGAAGAAATATGTCATCTGATGGCATTCAGTAATATTGCAGTGTCTGACTGTTCACAATAAGTTAGCCGCGAGAGAAAGGCGCGCATTTATGAAGCTCTCCGACCAACTGGTGCCCATCTCTAAGGTCACAAAGAGTTCACGACTCTCCCCCGTAATTACGACTGTATGGGACGCAGCGGACAAATACGCCCATAAATCTTTCGCTTTCAGAATTCCTTTGAGATCAATACAGGGGAGTCATAAATCCTTCACGTTCGCCTGAGTGTGTATGTGCCCACCGGGTTTCCTCTACTTTTCGCCCCTCTCCCCCCCCACTCGTCCCTCCGGTTTCCTGCGTCATACCACTGAATGAACACAACTGACCCCTTTTCCTTCAATGTTCCGCAATACCTCAGAGATTTGGCGACGATACGAAACCGTGGATGTCGCATTTTCTGTCCGTCAGCCATAAGCACAAAAACACAAAAGCACGCACGCACTCGCACACACACTCACGGTCTGCACGGCCCGTGTCACGAGCGGTTGTGGGCTCCCGTCTACGGCGGCGGCAGCCAATCCATAATGACCTAGCCTACCTGTATTAATCCCAGCCGACCAGTCAGCGGCGTCCGTGGTGCCGACCTCTTGTTTTCGATCACGGGCAAAAGTTCCAGTTCTGCAGCTCGTCACGAGGCCACGGAGAAACGCAGCTACGGTTACCGGCAATTTTCTCCTCCGCCGTTGTTTTTGTTTGTTTGTTTGTTGCCGTAGATTTTTCGGGACGTCGTAAGGGGGTTTGGGAGAGAGAAAGAAAGAGCGATGGTGTCAGAAGTTAAAAAAAAAAAAAGGGCTCGAGACAGAGAGAAAGAAGCAGACCCGACTTGTCCGCCGTCGGTCCGGTGAACTGCAAGCTGTGGCGGCAGGCAAGTGTCGCAGCCCGCTCTCTCTTGCAGCGGTGGTTCCGTAGGACCGCGTGACTTCAGCGGCTGGCGGAACGTGGTTGAAATATGAGACCACATGGCCTCAGTGACTCTCTTGGCTGCACTCACTGTGCCAACTAGTGTAATAAACGGCCGAGTCTCTCTGATATTGCGCTCTGGTCGTAAATCACGCTCCGAACGTGCTGCGAATAACGAAAGCACAAACAAACCACCTGCTAACAAACGACTTAACCTTTAGTAACGGTATAAACTAGACCACTTGCAATGTTGGTAAACAAAGACGCTTCAAATTAGCCTTAACCACCCCATTACTTGTCACTCAACTAAGTGTGGAGAGAGCGAAGGAGAAAATGAAAAAGCGGAAGCTGACAGATATAGCGTTTCTAATGTTTCCTTGTCGTTTTCGGGTTCTCTTTGGGAAAATCGTAAAATTTATTGCTCACTTTTCGGCCGTTAGGGTTATCTCCCTCGAATCATTTAACCCTGGAAGTCGGCTAATCGCTGACTTACGGGTCTCCGAGTGCAGGGGGGGAGGGTTGATATTCGCGATAAAATATTACTAAATGCCGCGAAAAACCACACGCAGAGAAAGAGAGGATCTGGACCATTTTACGATAGAAATCTTTTGAGTCACCGATGTGGTCCTTAATTTTAACTCTACTTCCTTTTAAATGTCTTAAAATTTGTAATTTTCTTTTAATTTAGACAGTTGGATTGCTTAAAATAAGGTGTGTGTGTGTTTTAGCCAAGTTTACATTTACGTGGAACTAAAAAGAAAAAACTGGAGTTTCCGGAAATAAACCTTCCACTTCTAAGTCGGGCTAACTGAATTCAGAACAAAAAAGCTTTATATAAACTTAAACAGGCAAAACTGATAATATTACACATTCAATTTACTGATAACCATTTATGGCATTCTTAGATGTAATAAATTCCTTAGATAAGGACTTTTTAAATGCTGCAGACCTTAAGTGGATGCTTATCCAAGCATCTGTTACTTCCGAGAAGAAACTAGGAGTACTTGGATAAAATTTGGCGACCGTATCCCTAAAATAACAACCCAGTACTAATTCAGTGGAACTTTTTGACCAAGTTAACCTGCAAAATATCCCTGTTGGAAAATTCTGTTTTCGCACTGTCGATCTTTAGTTCAAACCGCTGCCCATGCTGCTAATCCTCACTAATAAATTGGTCATGGCTAGACAACCTGGCGTCCGCTTCCTCCACAATCACATTTGTACTCTACAGGATATATGGTGAAATGTTTCACAGGTCATAAACAGTTCATATGGCTATAACTCTAACGGGGTGAAATTTGCTGTCAAAGTTGGAACAACATCATTGGCTGATAAACTTGTGTAATCCGAAACATTTCAGACAGAAATGCCTAATACCTTAATATGTACAGAAACTTTAGCAACTTTTTAACTTAATCTTTGTCTATAAACAATATTAAGTTCACTGAACATATCTGCATCTGGCTATGTTTCTTAGTGCACGCAAATACCGGTACCGTATTTACTCGCATAATCTCCCACTGCTCTCGTAGTCATATTTATTGCTGTTAAAAAACTAAATTAAATAATGAATTATATAAATGAGAGTAACTCGTGAAGGTTAGATTTTTAAATCGATAACTGGAACTATTCAAAAAAATAAACACCACAATTTAGACACTTACTCATCTGTCACCGGATGAGTAACGATTTACCTATTCCTACATTCATGGACATACAGTTGTTGGCGTACACCTATTTCCTACTGGAGAGATGACATCTGCTGTAAATGAATAATAATGCATTGAACTAGTTGGACGCACTTGTCACTGTGAACGTCCGACTGTTCTATTGGTCAATACAAGCGTCAATATTAATGTCTAAATTTAACTTTATTTTAATTTAGACAATCTAAATCTTGTTTTTATTTGACTTATCCTTGTAAATAGCCTACTTTGTCACATCACACACTTATTAATGTCAAGAGAAAGGAGAGACAATTTTTTGAGTCAATACGGTAAGTAGAAGATGTAATGATCTTTATATTGTGCATTACAGATAAAAATATGTAAATATCACTGAAAAGCTTAGTGATCCCTAGAAAACCATTTTCTTAAAGTATTATTTATTTATTTCATTATTTTTCTATGGGGGTTGTGCTTATGGCACATGAGGCATGCCTGATAACGTCTTGCAAGATAATAGAATGTATTTATAAGCCCCTTGGTAACTACAAGAGACTTCTAAGAACGCTTTTCCGATCTCAACCTAGCTAATCAACCTTGTGTGACAAATTGGTAAGAAGACTTCGTCTACAGTCACCCCCCTTAAGGGTATTGCGTGAAACGGAGCAGCCACGTTATTCAAGAAAAAGGTCAGTGCCTTCTAGAATCCATGTCACATAATAAACAAGTCCGACTAACTCGCTATTAACATGATATAATTAGTATTAATGTTTCACGTGTTCTTCCTGTGCCTATACTGGTTACGCATGCGCAGGAAGTAGTGAAAACAGGCAGGAAAAACTGGAAACAACCTTTTGAACATTCGGAATTGTTGGTTGAATAGATTTTATGGGAATATGGCGATTAATATTTAATGTAATTTTTAAGAGTATGCGATAATAGGCTTGCTGTGTTCACTTGGTCGACACAAAATAAAAGCAACTTCGGTTCTTTCAGATGATAATGAAACAGACAATGGATAGCACGTGACAGAGTGCGTGTTCGAAACCGCATGGCACCACAAAAATACGTGGCCCAGTTCAAACTGGGAGCGTTGCGTGGCTACCACAGCAATGAAGTTGTCAGCATTCCTCTTGCTGTGTAGATGTTCCAGAATATGTTTGTTATAAACATCTACGTTGTTTATAAACAGCGATTATAAACCAAAGTTTATAAAATCGCAGGTTTATTAAGATTGGCGATACGTTTTCTGTTTCATGTTTGGCAAGTTTTGTGGTGATCTATCCAAATTACATAAAGCTTTTGTCCATCTGAGCGTCCGGAGAAAATTCCAGCCTCTGGAATTTTCTCCCGGATGCTCAGATGGTTCTTGATATCAAGATGAAGAAGATCTTGATTCGAAGCAACCGCCAAAATTTTTGTAATTCTGATTCTTTTGAGAAGCTAGAAATGGACATTGAACTTTGTAGAAAAATCAGAACTGCCAAAATTCTGGTAATTCTGATTATTTTTTTTATTTAATTTTTATTTTTGTGAAGCCAGAAATGGAGATTAAACTTTGTAGAAAAATCTGATTTTTCAAACTGCTGGTAATTCTGATTTTTTTTTTTTTTTTTTAATGAAGCCAGATGTGGGCATTTAACTTAGAAAAATCAGAATTTCCAAAATTCTGTTAATTATTCTGATTTTTGTTTTATTTATTGATTTTTTTGGTGAAGCCAGAAATTGCCGTTGAATCTTATAGCAAAATCAGAATTCTGATTATTATTATTTATTTTATTATTATTATTATTATTATTATTATATATATATTTTTTTTTTTTGTGTGGAGAAACCAGAAATTATCTTTGTACATCCAAACACGCGAGAATTTTCTGAGACTTTCACTGATTACGTATAACTACAAATATCGCGCTTGCGCAGAAACGAAGATGCGCATAAAAACTGAGAAATGCGTCAATGAAGATGCGCATAAAAAAGGTTATTATGTTGTTCAAAAATTTGGATAATAATTGACAAAAAATCAATCTTTGAAATACATTACTGTTGATAGAAAAACAATTGCGAAATCGTATCCCGATTTCGTATGATGATAAGAGATCGCTGCTATTTATAGAAAATCATAAACACATTCAACACAATAGGTGAAGATGCTTGTAGGTATAATTCTCCACTGGAACCGCTTCAAAACGAAATAAAAAATATTTTCATCTCTCTTTACACCCTTGCGTTAAAATAAATTACTTTTTGTAAGCAGCAGTAATTTATTACTGGCATAAACTTTTAATCCTTTTATTTGTTTCTGTGTTATAAATGGTCCGTAACTTTGTAACCTAATAGCATTAAGTGAGCATAACAAAGCATTGCGGGGGAAAAACAAAAAGAAAAAAAAAAAAAAAGGTGGGGAGGGGTAGCAACAACAAAAAAGACAAGTTTCTTGTGTTCCACGAGACGGCGAAGTAAGAGAATTTGCCCGCATTCCGACACCTGACTCAGCAGAAACTTTCTTCTTGGCGTCCAACCACGTTCTAAATACTGCTAAAAAATTCCTCGTCTTCTGAAGTTCGCCCGCTCTTGCTCCGCTGTTTGGTGCATCTTCGACACAACTAACGTAACTTTGACGTCAGCAAATTTTTGGCCAGATGATGGGGAAAAAAAAAGAATTTTTTTTGTTATGATTAAGCTTGTTTTTCTTCTTTTTTTTCCTTTCTTATTTTTTGTTGGGGGGGTAAATTTTAGGAACCTCAAAACAAGTGTTGTATGACAGATACTGATGATAAATTCTTCTTCGACATCCCTGACGCCTGCTTTCAGAAAGTGATGAACAACTGGACGCTAGTCCTTCCTAATGTTCCGAATAGAAAGAAAATGGTTTAATCCCCCTCCCCCGAGATATCGAAGGCGGAAATACAGGTCATAATCGGAACAATTCAAAAGTGCATCTGAAGGGAGTGTTTTGTAAAAAATTAAATCATTTTCTTTAAATTATCTACAACCCTCCCCTCATGTACATTATTATAAGATGAAGAGTTCAGATATACGTCAATTTTAATTATTTATACGTGTCAGAAAGCCTGCATCCCTGAGTTCGAATTTGTGAGCCTCCCCACCATGTAGACTTGATCTTGCACCTTCCCACATATTTGAAGAACTTTTGAAGAATTTGAAGAATTTAAAGAATTTCCAAATAGGAAAGGTACCTCCAAACTCCCAGTGGTAATTCAAAATGCGGTGCATAATTGCCTGGACCAAAAGGTCCCAAAGTGTGCAGTGCATCCCCTTTGGGTCCACTCCACACTCAACTGTTTAAAGTGGAAAACATTTGCCTTCTCGAAAGAACAGATTAAACGATGAGATAAAGAATGCAGACTGTGTATTTGCAATATAACATTTTTCTATTAGTTTGTTAATTTCCACGAAAGGTTATCCACAGCAAAAAATTTCCAAAATTTGTACGATACAACCTGAATAATTCATTAATGTTCGCGCCTCAATATGATACCTTAATAAAATTACAAAAATAACGGCGTCCAGATTTAAATAATTAATTAATAATGAAGAAGCCAATGAAATTTCTATTATTTATATTTCATTAAAGGGTATATGAGTATTATCGAAAACAGTCGCCAATCGATCATAACGAAATCTAAAAATAGAATTCCAAAGGAAAATATCTCCCATATAACCTTGGTTAAAAGATGGAAAAAAAGTCAAATCAATCAGTTTTCTTTATGCTCGATTGGGGCCGTGTCATCAATTGTTTTCAATATCCGTTTAGCATGAATGCTGTTCATATGTCAACATATGCAGTGATCCACAGTAGAAGGTGATTAATTTCATAGAATTGATAATACAGCTGATTAGCATGCCGATTATCCTACTAGCATTGGATATTGTTTATCTGATCCCAAAAATTAATCAACTTTATCCTTACAGATTAAACTATTCATTTTAAAAACAAAATGGCTGGATTGATGTCAATATTTCAGCATAATATTCTTCCTTTTATGAATTCTTACGATTTCTTCTGAATGAATTTATTTTTATGATGATTTCTTATGGTTTTTGATGATTTCTTATGATTTAACTTATTTCTTATGATGATTTGTACGAATTAATGATTTCTTTTATGAATTGCATCCTTCCAAATATTTTGTTTCTCAGATGAAAAATTTTCTTTGTAAATTTTCAAAGCAAGCTAATAATTTTAGCCGCATCTATTTTCGTATGCATTTTTAAAATTTTCTAATAATCGTAATAATTTCAATACATGGAGTCCATTTAAATTAACTTCCAAAGGTAAGGTCACTAGTGTAGTGGTTTCCTAACTTCAAGCCTGTTTATCAGTCTTTCTGTTTAAAGAGTTTGATTCGAGAAGTGGGATATAAAACTATTGATTAATAATTCAGAAAAGATTAGGAACCACTGGAATAAAAGTGAGTCGCAAAATATAATTTTCTGATAAAAAAATAATATTAATAAATCCTCCATCATTAAATTTTTTTTAGTCACGGTTTATCAAAAAATCTCTCAACTCTTTAAGGCTGTTCAAAGCATCTTTTGGTGTTTGCAGAAATTAACGCACAACTGACAATTTTTTTTAGTCAGGGTTTATTAAAAAATCTTTCAACTCTTTAAGGATCAAGGCTGTTCAAAGCATCTTTTGGTGTTTGTAGAATTAACGCACAACTGACAATAATGATAATTATTTTGCTTGTAATTAAGAAAAAGCAACATAATATTATTCAATAAACATATTTTTTTAGAAATGTAAGACTCTTTAAAATCGAACATCATCAGGATGTGTAGATTTTAAAATTTTCCTAATTTTTGAGCGATTATAAAGTGTCTGATTTTGCAGAGTGCTCTGCCTATCTATTTTATAAAAATACATTCATGTGTTTATAAAATGGCAGCATTGAAAAATCTTTTGGATAAAATCCTTTTTTTATTTATGCCAGCAGATTCGTTTTTTTTTTCTCCCCTAATTCTTAAATCTGGTTAATTGGTTAAACTTGTCAATTTGGTTTATACTACCTGTGTTAGAAGTTAGAAACGTATAACATGTCCAAGCCGCAAAGGTTCGTATAAGTTTGAGAGAGAGTTGAATGACAATAAATGGGCATTATTATACAAAGCGCATTCCAGACGTATATGTTTTACTGTGGGTGGCAGTGCGTACAATGTGGAGGGCCATTTCCTGTCAAAAGTAATAGATGGGTCAGGTGAGTATGGCCTATTCAGATTCTGGCATGGATTACTTCTTCTTGTCTGCTTTTTCCGGAACTGTAATCCCATAATTTTGGTAGAGGCTCAATTGGAAGGAGATTAATATGTATTTGAGTTACCACTGAAGTGTCCATCGTCCTTTACATATACTTCATATATTGGCATAAATTATCTTCTTAAAGGCATACATCTTAAAGACATTGCGATTTACCCAAATCGTGGAGTAGAAAGGTTGAAAGAGATTCAAAAGCAGCGGGAAAATTTTCCCATCAGTGAATGATCACTTCTACGTTGCATCCTCAACCAACCAACCACAGCTGCAACCAAAAAACATCGGTCAAATTTCGCCCCCTTCATCGCCGTACAGAAACCTCACTCATCTGTTTTACTACTATGACAACGACTACCATTACTTCCTCTCACTCTCTTCGAGCCATTTTTTTTTCTTTCTTTTCCCTTAAGGTCACCAGGTCAACCGCAACTGACATCTGTCTTCCCCACTTTAGTACGGAAGTGTTTGGTTTCTTCCTTATTGTTTTAGCGTTCCATCAGACACGTGATCGCCTGCTTCTGTACGCAGCTGCACTTAATACGCTTTTCCTTCCTGCTGCTAGTCACCCAACCCTTCCAACCCTACTAGGTTTCGATGTGGTATGAGATATAAAATCAAAGGTTGCCATAAACTTTTTTTTGTTGGTTGCATTCAAATGAAAGTAATTACAAGACAGTCTGTAAAAATCTTCTTCGATAAAAAAAAAATGTTAAAAGGGTATTAATTTCTCCAGCACAGTACTTTTTAAAATCCTTACAGCTGTTTTTTATAAAACATAATATCCTGCTTATCAGTCAACATGCAGGATCGAATATCGTACAATCATCTGAAGTTAGATCATATAAATCTACCACTGTCAATTTGAAGAATCATCACATAGACTAGAATGATTTATGTTCATTTAAAAGCAATTTTTTTATTCATCTCGTATACTTAAACGTAGTCTAATAAACAAATTGTATTTGTATTTCTATATAAATTTTGTATTTTTAAGACAATAAATTTTTGTTTAATAATAATTTAGTGTGCGTACAGTACCTGCGCAAATTCAGGCTTTCTTATGATGATTAAATTTTACAATTAATTCTTATGAATAGATATTTCTGTTCATAGGTTTTGTTATAAAAACTCCAGTTTGGTGTTTTTTTAACCTTGAAAAAAAAATTTAACCTTACAAAATAGGTACCGTTAAGTGATAAATTCTATTATATTTTAAAAAGTCCTACAATTAATCATGAATAATGTCTTATATGAAAATTTTAAATAGTTTAAGAAATCCTTTAACTCAAGTGACCCTAACAAGGAAGCCATACTAAGGCACAGCGATTGGCAATAGCCAGCTTCCATTTTAACCAATCAGAGCTGAGCATTACGCACTGGTTAAATATTTGTTGTATAGAGGTATCTTATTGGATTGACGTCATTTCCTACTTGACCAATCACGAGTTTAGGCAGACTATACAAATTTTACTTAGCCTTAAAAAGATAAAAATATTTTATAAATAAATTCGTTATCTTGTTTTTAATGAAATTTGTTTAGATTATATTGGTTTATTCTCTATTTATTTTTAATTTGGGAGCTTCACCAATAATTATAAAATAATAATTACCTCAGAGGCTAAAGACTGTTGTAATTATTCATGCTAATTATTCATTAGGATTTTTCTCTACCCATTTTTGCTTTTCCTAAACTTTAGTTTGTTCGCGATGCACAATATTAAATTAGCGCTGTAAATAAACAGAGAAATCTCGCTATCCACATGTACACTTTAGCAACTACAAACTGACTGAAGGCATATGCCCAGGATTACTAAAATGATAAAGCAGATTTGAAAAGGCCAATGTGTGATGGGGAAAACACATTTAGACTGAGGGAGGATGTTGACAATAAAAAGGAAGCCGAGACACCGGATGCGAGCAGATAGCCGGAGATATTCCATTAGTGGAAAGATGTGACAGAATGTCTGCTGGATTCGGAAACTTTGTGTTGTGTTCAACGTTAGTGTGTTATCTGGTAAAGAAGAGGAATGATATAAAAGGATTTAAGCAGAGAGAATCAAAATAAATATAATTAACAAATATAATAGAAATGGTGTTGTTATTGCTAATCACAACAAAGACATTTCGTAATAGTCTGATTTCTTCCTCTTCTTACACCTTTTTTTTAATAGAATCACCTGCATATTCTGTAGCTTGTGGTTTATAAGAATACAAAAATAAAAAAAGTTAAATTGGAATGTCAAGTTACAATCCTCAGATGATAACTCCTAATACAAAAAGCAACAATAACTATTTCAGAGAATAACTGCTGTATTTGTGTTTCTTTCTATTAATTTAATTACTGTTTAATTAATTTATTAATAAACGTCGAGAATATCTTGTTTTATATCTATTTTGAACTTAATCTGCTGCAGGAATCGTAATTTAAAATATCAAATTATTCAATGAACTGATCACTTCCCACATTACCCTGCAGCTGACATATCATTGCTCATGAAAGTATAATGGATGGGTAGAGGAATGCAACTGCTCTTACTGATGAGAGATTTTTGGTAATATATTTATATTGAATAGATGATCTTGGCTGCCGAATGTGGCATTTTCATTCACTCCGTACTTTTTGAAATCTACGTTAAATAAAAACTAAAAATGTATGGGAGAAAACAGAGAAAAATGCAGCATCCATTTTTCTCAGCATTCATTTATTTCTTGAAGAGAATATGTATATAAAAAAACGAGATTTTTTCTTGTTTTTTTATATTAGAAGTAGTTTCGCAATAAGGAAAACCTGGAAATTATATATGTTTTATTTCACTTGAGAAGTACTTCAAGAGGAATGAGAACTGAAAAATAAATAAATAATAATAATAAAAATAAATAAATAATATGTATATAATTAAAATACCCTTGAAACAAATGTCAAAAGTTTTTTTGTTCGTTTTTTGTCCGATTGTCGTGTAAAGTGCGTGGATAGTAATTTCTTCCTAGAAAGGAAAGGAGTTGGCTGACAGCACAACGGATAAATGCAAGGTTAAACAGAAATTGAAGGACATCCTAAAACTGATCATTCTCTTAGATATCCACGAATGACTTTGGAACTGATATATTTTAGGTATTTAGGTGTTTATTATTGTTTCAAAACTTTTTTTGTGGGATTTACCCCCATCTCCCCTTGAAGGGGACTAGTACCAGGTGCATGGGGTGGTTTAATATGTCAGGTTATTATTATTATGGTTATTACTGTTGGTCGAGGAACTCTCTTGCTATCATAGAAGTGTTCAGGCTCTTTGGCACAATGCCGGTGGTTGAGTAGTTGACACAGTGATTGGGATGGTCATTACTTGTTCCACATGCCACATCTCTTTGACTTCCTATCCTATGTGTACTTCTGACCTTTTTAATCGTAGGTATTCTGGAGGTTGGACTGTTGGTGTTGGGCACCGCTATGTCGACCAGGTAGGTAGCCATTTCTTTCTTGTCGATGAGGATTATGTCTGGTCTGTTGTGCCGGATCGTTATTATGGCACGGTCCCACTATACCTTGTGGGTATGGGTCTCTATTACGGCCTGCGGCTCGTACTTGTAATATGGTATATTTATTTCGATCAACTATTGCTTCTGATGATGACCTGGTTACTTGGCTGTGTCTTTGCTGGATTGTTTCGGGGCCAGGTGGCATCGTCGACATGTGTCATCTGTCACTCTGAGGTCCTTGGTGATGTATTTCCTTGTCTTCCTAGTATTGATTACCTGGTCTTGGATGGCTAGTGTGAATTTTTCGGAAGAGTTTCCCATTCGTGAGCCGTGCGTCGGAAGCCATCTTATCTATTTAATCATATGGAGGTCATTGTAATACCTGCCTTGGAGTGCCTTCTTCGCTCATCTTTCTACCTTTGTTTTTTCTTTCTGTGTGAGTGTAGTCTCTTTGTTAAGGTTGAGTATTGTGTGCCGATTGTCTATCTTCTTTATGGCTTCGTATATCGGTGCTGTGTTTTTCTGGAAGTAATCCTGTAGGTTCTTAATCGCCTTCCTGTTCAAAGAGGTCTGTCAAACTACTCCCTCCTTTCCAGGCTATGGCCAGTCTCTTAATGGCCGACTTCGGGTGATGTTGGCTCTTGGCCATTATTATCTTGGCCGATCTCATAAACTCCTCCAGCTCATTGTTGGTCCAATTTATGATCCCGAAGGAGTATATCAGTACTGGGGCTGCTTAGGTGTTTATGGTTTTGACCATGTTTCTGCCATTTACCTTTGATTTTAGCAGGCTTCTCAGTCTCTGATGGTATTTTGCTTTGATCTCCTTATGTTCTATCTGGTCGGCCTGCGCTAACCACAGATATTTGTATGTCTCTTCCTCTGTCGGCTTCAACCTAATCACTGGTGTCTAGCTGGTAGTTTTCACCGGCTGCATATCATTGATGCAATTCATGGATCTTGCATTTGTCTAGGTCCAATTACATCTTTCTTTCAGTGCTGAACTCTTCGGTGATCCGGAGTAGCTGTTACAGTTGATTCTCGGTTGTGGAATAGATTTTGATGTCATTCATGTACATTAGGTGAGAGAAGGTGTACAGCTCCTTCCTCCCGTCTTTTAGGGTAACATCTGTACTTGCTCTTGTTGAGCATGGTAGACAGTAAGTTGAGTGTTACACAGAACCATAGTAAGCTCAGGGTATCTCCCTGGAACATTCTTCTTCCGACAAGTTCTCGACCTTGATGGTGGTCCTCCACTTCGTCAAGATTGCTTCTAAGAAGTGTGTCAGTATCGAGTTGACTTTGTATACCTTCAGTGTCTCTATCAGACAGCTATGGGGCAAGAAGTCAAAGGCCTTGAGGTAGTCGATGTAGGCCGTGTACAGGTTGTAGTGCTTCTTGTAGGCTTGCTCCATAACTGCAAAGTCAATGGTCAATGCTCCTTGCATTGACCATTGCACATCTGCTTACATCCCTTCTGCTGCTCAGCCATGATTATCTGACTCTCCAAGTGGTCTGATATCTTTTTAGTTATGCAGCTTCTCGGGATCTTGTACACTGTTGGAAGACAGGTGATCGGTTTGTACTTCTCCGAAGTTGTAATGTCTTTGACCTTAGCCAGGTAGGTGATTCTGGGATTTTTTCAGGGTGTCTTATTCATCTGCTCCACTATGTGCCTGTGTGTACAGCCGAATTTTCTTGTACCAGTAATTATGGATGTTATCTATTCCTGGAGTTTGCCAGTTGTGGGGCCTCCTGGTGAGCAGTTACTTCTTTCTCCGAATCCGTAATCTCTTATATATAGTTGGTTATCTTCCGTTCTAGGTCTATCCAGAGGGGCATGGCCATTATGGCTAACTTCGCTGCTCCATAGGTTACCCCCAGAACTCCTCAAGTTCCTTCTGTTCAGGAGCTCCGTTGCCCTCCAGCTCTTCTTGTCCAATGTTCTGTAGAAGGAACCTTGAACAAGAGGAGATGAAAGGAAACAGACTGTATTATTCACTGGATGTAACACGACCGTCTAACGGCTTCAGCTGACCCAGTTACCAACAAAACGTGCCCCATACCGTGATAACATTGGTAGCCGCTTGAACGGTGGACACGAGACAGTCTGGATGCATAGGTTCATGAGGATCACGCCCACACTTTCATCTTATCATTGGTGCTTAAAAGAGTAAATCGAGACTCGTCAGACCACAATCTTTTTCCAGTGTTTTTGAGTCCAGTCTTGACGTTGGCGACACCACTCCAGTCGAATCTTTCGACTTTTTACAGAGAGAAGTTGTGTTCATATAAGCACACAACATCTCAATTATGGCTGCTGATAAACGTGCTCCAATAATAACAGTTTTCTGAAAATCGGAAAGATTACTTGTCTTTCCCAAGACCGGATCTACAAGAAGCCCCAGGAAAGCTTAATATCTGATACCAAGGAACAGGTGACCACCATGTGGCAACTTGCATATGATACATTCATTATCTGTAGAAGCCAACTACAAAAGGTTTCTATTTTTTGGACAGTAATTTGTGTAAAAGTAGAATAATTTTAACAACAAATCTAAAATTAAAATTTATATTTATTTTCTTGAATTTACTGATAATTTTATAATTTTATAAACTTTAAAAGTAATTAAATTAAAATTTATTAACACACCTCGCCTTTTTATTATTAAAAAAAGAGATTCGAAATAATACAATTTAAAGTGCATGCAGCGACACCCATCGGACGTGTATTTAGACAAACGTGGTTTTATTAGTTTTTTTTTCTGTCCTCCAAATATAACAACTGTTATCATTAAAAAATATATATTATTTACTTATTTTTCGTCACTGATCTACGGTTCATAAGAGATTTGGCACGAAATCAGCTTAAGTCGTAGAATTTGTTTTAATGTTTCAGTTGATAATATCAAGTAGAGTTAGTTGCTATAATTAAACTGTTCTGTTTTGGTTTCTCCGACCCCCATACCGGATAATGTTCTTGCCTTCTAGATAAATATACATTCGCTCAACACACACAAGATGTGCATAGAAATTCTGAGTCTCTTACATGATGTTTGTGATTTATTAGAGTGTAAAGAGTCGTTAAAAACAAATGGCACCTTGTTCACATTGTATTATATAGCATTCTGAGATATTTTTTTATTTATGAAAAACACGCGCATTTTGTTAGCGTTCATTGACATCAATTTAAAGCATATTCTTTAATTTAGGAAGAATTAACGTTAACTCCTGTCCTTGTACCTACCATATTAAAAAATATGCGTACAGTATATCAATAATAGCACCACGTTTCTGATTATAATCTCATTGTTCTAAGTTTCATTACAGAAAAATGTAATCATTTATGTTTATTTGGTGTGGAATTAGAATACTAATTTTGGCAGCCTTCGTGAAATTGCTTAAAGTTGAATTTTTGCAGTGTATTCTTTCCCCAATATGAAAATATCATCTTACACTCGCCTCGGATTGGTGTATAATACAAAGTGAATAAGGTTTTTGGAATTAAAAGTCATAGGAAAGAATTGTGTGTCCCATTGAGGCTGGTGATTGGCACCTGGTGTTCTTGTAAATACCACAGCAGTTTATCTTTTTCTCCATGACCTTTCCTATGCAGTTGGCGAATGACAGATGGATTGTTGAAGCATTAACTGTATTTTAAATTCCTGGGATTATGTTGCACACATTTCGTGCAACAAAATCCCCAGGAATTTAAGTTCTCTGCTAAACCATTTACTTTTGATTTCAGTCAAAAATTGCAGTTAAGGAGATATATAAAAGAAATAAACGCTGACTTCTATTAAATTAAATAATTTAATTCTGATGGAAAAAAAAATAATAATAAAATGGGATCACTGTTTTAACGCCCTCCATCTTTATTACGAGTTGCCTTGGTGGTGCACTACTTCAGGTGATCAACACTCTTCTACTGAGATTAGGAGGCGTTGTTTATTTGAATATTAAGTATTATATCCCCTAATTTTGAGTTAAGTGTCAAAAAGAAAACGAGACCTATTTTGTAATACAAGTCTTGTTATTTGAAATTTGAGAAGTGCAATATCCAGGGAACTCGGTATGAAGGTGGTGCATGCTCTGTATGAAACATTTACGCTATTTATTTAGCTTTTTTCCCAAATAAAAACGTTAGTTTGCATTAGATTAAAAATGGGGGATTATTATTCAAAACTGAATTCAAAAGCTGCAATTTGCAGAACTTAAGCCTTTCTTCATAAGAGGATCCCTTCGTTCCCCTTCTCTGTACTCGCTCAAGCAACTCTACATCCCTCCTAAAATGAGGCCTCCAGACCTGTACTCAGAGGGTGGCCTGACCATTGCCTTATAGAAAAGGGATAATCGCCTCCTTTTTTCCTACTAGCAATATTCCTGCATATCATTGACAACACCCCATGGCAACCTGCCTGCACTGCTCAGAAAACTTCACATCTGACTGCACAATTACTCCAACTGCTTATGCGCACCAACGATCACATCCCTCTTGACGTCCGAAGACTAAATTATGCTGCTAACTTCAGCGGATGAAAAAAAAATTGATTTTTAACCTCCCCCCCACCTCCCTAAGTCGGAGTAATTTACTAAAATATTCTTATTTTGAAGTCTGCGGCTGACACTTGCAGAAACACGAATAAAAAATTAATCCCGTCAATCACAAGACCTTAAGAAACTGTAAGGAACATCCTCCCCCCCAAAAAAAATGCCGAGAGGTTAATAACGTGTATACAGTTCTTTAATTATTACCGCAGATACTGTCCGAAAAGGATCTCGTGCAGTTTAGATAGTACGAGGCAAACAGGAAGATATCGGCGGAAAAAGCAAAGTCCGTGCATAATAGGCGAACTGTTAATGTCACTTCCACGAACAGGCGGCAGTTTATCAATTGATTTCCCTAATCTTGTGGCGCGAGAGAAATGAACTAACAGCGTCACACACGTGAGTCTCCGTAAAGGCGACTAACGTAGGTGGAACTGTACTGGAACGGTAACCTAGCAACCAGGTGTTTTGTGTCAAAGGAAGATAAATGCAGACACAAAGGTGCGGAATTATTGAAACTTTTCTCTTTTTTTTGCTGTTGTTGTTGTTGTCTTCCCCGATTCTTAGCTCTCTCCCTTCACTAAACGACGCTTAAAATGTAAGTTAAGTTATAAAAAAAAAAAAGCCAACCCGATGACGTTTTTAGTGAATAAAAGCATTTTAGATTGTTTAAATCCATCGAAAATTAAAAATGCTGTTTAAAAATTCCTTCGAGGTATTCGCCAAATTCCGTTGACAATTGTGTCAACCAACTGCGCTTCCTCGCGTACAAAGAACAACCCTGGTCGGATAAAGTCAAAGATAATTCATCAAAGAAGGTCTTTGTGAAGAAATTAAATAACTCGTAAAGAATATCGCGTTATAATTATTAATTATAGTAAGCTCGCGAAGAGAAACGCATTTTGTTATCATCTAGTAATGGTCTCGCGGTAACCTTGACAACGCAAACCTGAAATTAATTATTGGATAGTGTTTTGAAGTGCGCGTTGTTCAACCAGAGTTTAGTATAAATACTTTGCATTGAATTCTCCTAGAAATTCTAGTATCGTTGAATAATACCCTAATAGTTCACCGCCTCCTGGCTTTTGTTTTATGTACTACTCTTTTGAAATAATTTGCCTGTCCACAACATGTGACCGATGTATGGAACAGGTTTTCAATTATTTACGCCAAATCACTAGTGCGTAGGGCGTTTCAGAAAGAAAAAAAAAAAAAAAAAAAAGGCGTGGAGGGTGAGGGGGAGCAAAGAGGGAATGTCACCATATACCGAAAATTGTCTGCGCGCGCGCCCCTTATACGTAGCTATTTCATCTTTCACGGTTGGGTTCTGTCTCGCTATAGGGTTCAATGGAAGAGAAGCATCCTAATGGAGTTTTTTTTTTTTTTAATTAAAAAAAACTACTTTTTGGGTTTTTTTATTAAAAATATCACTCTTAATTAGGCTCACAAATACTCAGCTTTTTTTTTATTCCCTTTTTCTCCCTATTTCCTCTCCTTTTAATCCTTATCCCCTCGAGAACCCTCCAACAAGTTTTATTTCTAGAATGACAACACGTAATTGTAAACAAACAAATCCAATACACCAACTGGACACTGTGATCCAACACATTTAACAAATTATTGAGTTCTTAGCAATTCGTGGCAAAATTCCATAGAAGTTGTTATTCAAATAATTTGGAATTCAAATGAGAGTTGACATTCATTTATCTGCGGACGGATGGCCTAAGTGGCACCTTGTTCGTTGACTTGGCCACATATTAATATCCGTCTATAATTTGGTAAATTACTCCCATCGATGGGAACTTTAAATGTTTCATACTTGCTCTGGTGTGTTTGGCGAAGTCGACACGAATAAATATTTAATAGGGTTCTGTGTGCTTCTCATTACAATCTGCGCCCATTAGTTTAATAGCTAGAGGGACTGAGGACCCTCTTTAATAGCGATGGGGAAAAGAGCGGAATCATCAACTGCCGATAGCTTGTGTATCATCTCCTCCCTTTCAGAAATGCGGAATACTGAATTATGGGAAACGGTCACACCAGCCCGGCCCAATATCATATTTGTGTAATGCAGATAAGACAAAACTTGAGTCGCCTACTTGTCGGTATCCGCTGACTTTTTTAAGATAGTGTACGCAATTTATTGCAGAAAAATACTACTTATGTCCCATTGTAAATGAGCTGATGAAACATAAGGATGATTATGAACACATTAAGGTGTCGCAGAAAATCAGCTTCGAAGATGATTTCGACATTTCATAAGTTGACCAATAATTGCTTATTACATAAGCCATTTAAAGCTTATGCATGTAAGTTTTCTATCTGTTTTATAGATTTTGCTACTACCGTATTGGCTCGCTTAAGTCGAGAAAATGAAAACTCCATTTAGAAATACGTTTCAATTTCTCTTTCAGATCATCCAAGATGGGAAAAATGGTATATACACTATAGATGGGCCTAAACATGGCGAAAAGTTATTAACCATTCTCTAAGTACAATTAACTCTGATAATATAATCATAACCCATTGTATTTCTATGATATTCCCATGTTTCGTTAGCGTCTGTTAACAGTTTGCCTTGTTTGGAATAATGATGACGTCATTTTTAGCGTCTGCTAACGGTTTGCATCTTTTGGAATAATAATGACATCATTTTTTGGTATCTACTAACAGTTTGCATCTTTTGGAATAACTGTGACGTCATTTTTAGCGTTTGCTCACAATTTGCATCTTTCCATTGTTATATTGAGCGTCTGCTAACAGTTTTATTTTTATCTTTGGTGCACCATTGTTAATATACGGTTTATTCAAAATGAATAACCGAAATGGATTCCGAATGTTCAGATAAAATGTCTATAAATGCTTATTTTCGTATTTTTAGAACTAACTGCCTTTTTGGGACGTTTCTAGTGAAATCTCGAAGCCGTAATAAAATCGTAAATTTATACCTGACATTAGCAAATATACACGTTGCCTAAAACACATACGTTGGCTGATTAATGTTGCCACTGGTATTTTGCTTGATCGATAAATCAGTAGGATGTGTCGCATCCCCTTTTCGGAAAGCAAAGATGTTTAATACCATAAATGAAATAAGTGAGAAATAAAATAGCTAGTATACTTGTATTCCCCACATGCTATCCCAGTATTTACAATGGAAATACCAGAAAATTTCATATTTTTACTTCAACAGTCTTTTCTGCTTTCATGACAATTGATAATAATAAACTAAGTGCATGGATTCGTTTTGGTATTGTCAATTCCATGAGTTATTGATCTCTTGTTTGCTGTTACTCATTTCAAACTCACAAGATGCCAGCAAACCACTTTTGGACTGGAATAAGACTGGGGAAATTGTTGCAAGTAGATAACATTAGTTATACTGCAATCGTATCTGGTTGGGTGGATCGCAGGAAATGTGACCAAGAGTTGGAAACTCATAGCTTAAGAATAATAATTATTAGTTTGAATAAAGTCATAAATACTTTTCTGATGTTTAGACTTTTTTCTAGCATTTAAATATTAAGACTTCGGACCTCTCCGATATTTCTTATCAATGTCTCTCCCTCTCTTTTTTTTTTTTTTTTTTTTTGCCCTACAAATCTTCCACGCATATTGCGACAACAGGAGGAAAATAACTCAAATCACCGGGGGCACCAGGAGACACCTCCCTAACCCCATACCTGCAATTAAATTTAGATTACGGATTGCCATTAGCGAACCACCCAGATATATATTCCATCGCAACAGTTTATGTATTGCTGATCTGCAGTTGAACACACTAGAGGAAATGTCACGAAATGACACACCCACGATCAATTAAAACACCTTTTAAAATCGATTTATCGAAATAAATTATTATTGGCAGTTCCCACGAATCAGATCTCCCAGTTAAGGGGGCTCTCAATTCTTTCTTCTGCAAAAGGGATTTCTCCCGGTTAATTTTTTTTTTTATTATACAGGTCATTTGAGACCTGGATTACCAATTGATGGGTCTGATGATTCTTATTAAACCCTATTTTGTAATTCAAGATCTTTTACCCAAAAGTGTAAGCTACTGAGGCGTAATTGATTAGCTTCGTTTATTAATAATAATTATTAATTTCAGAAGTCAACTCTGGGCTGTCCGTGCCAAAGAACACGGAGAGGTAGAAGGCACTTGGGTAGTAGAGCTAGTCGGTAGTTTTTGGATGAATCAACTCCAATAGCAATGGGCTGTTCCTATGGAAAGTTATGGAACAGGGCCAACGGCAGTGTATAATGAGGCTGCAGTTGGTATTGTTGCCATGGCACACGTCAGCGAGAATAAATATACATTGGGATGGAGGTTATATATATTCTTAACCGCTCCCGTCGTCTCATTCACTATCGTAGATCCGTATTTTCAACTAGTGGTTTACCTACCGATTTAATAGCCCGATTCTTACAGCTAAAGTTCAATGAAAAAAAAAAAAAAATGATAAAACCTGTTCTTTTTATGATAAAAGAAATTATATGAATGGTAATGAAACTTCAAAACGGTTTTTTTGATAATAAACTTGTACGGGATCAATAATGAAGTCAATAATAAATTTCGGTATGAACTGCTTCATAAATTATAAAATAGTAAATGTTGTTTTGATATAAAGAGCAATATTTAAAATATACTATATTGTCTTCTGATTTCTTTCCCCCCTGAAAGTAGTGCGATTGAAGGCAACTCGCGGTTAAGGTAAAGTTTGCTTTCTGTCAGCAATTTACATTTTAAATCAGTGAACTAATCAGATTTTGAATCAGCCAATCAATCAAAGAGATTTTAAATCAAACTAATCAATCAGATTTTAAACTGATATTAGCAGTATAACTTCTGCTGGCTGAAAACACAAGGGAAGATGAGAAGTACTACTTTAATCATAAATATAAAGAAATTATTGAAGTCGACTTTCTGATCATTGATTTTAGAGATTTTTAATGCTTATAATGTGTAAAAGTAAAAACTCTTTCACACCACTTACATGATTATTGTTCCCACTAAGAGTGTCGCGTGATGTATATTTATCGTGTGTTTCATAAACTGATGTTGCCAAGGTTACGAAACAGTTAAGCCAGATAAAGAGCTCTGGAGAGATCTAACGTATCTCAGCAAATGAAATATAGCAGATCTGCTATTTTCATAATGTGCTCGCAGTTTTCCAGACAAATGAATTAACATAAAGGCCTGTTTGGTGGTCTATCTTGGTGTTTCATACAAAGATCTATATATCAAATTACTTAGGCAGATGTTAGGAGCATAGGAGTACGTGGAGAAGCCATTAAAACAGTCGTTGCATACAAGTAACGCCCATCATTAGAAGCAACAGGGTATTATTGGTTTTCTGATCTATCAGCCACCACGCATTTATACTAAGGGGAATACGAAGTAACTACATAGGGACCAGTTGTGATATGTAGATAACTCCTTACATAATTATATTCTTTGGGTAAGACTTTTCCCAACTAAAGGAAAAGTTTGTTTTTTTGTGTGTGAAGAAAGTGGATCATTAACATTTAAAAAAAAAACAACAAAGTGGCGTGTATTGAAACGGCAGCAGACTGACTACAATATGCAAATGAGGAGCTGTTTACGTCCTACCGCAATGATAAAAACGTTCGGAAGACATTAGTAAAATTTCGGCAGCATAAATTCTAAACAACCGAAAAACTTCGATGGTTTTATTTGCAAAGGAAAATAGGGATGTGGGGAAGAGAGAAAGGGGGGAGGGGGCTCGGAAGGGTGGGGGGAGGATGGTAATGAAGGTTTTGCTAGCCTGCCTCGGCTGATCTTTATGCATCGAACGACATAGTGAATTTTAAAGGAACGGAAGGATCCCTAATGAGGTCGGATGTTGTTAATTCTAAGAGACAAACCCAATTTCAAATTGTCCGCGTACAAAAACAAAGCCGGCCAATGATTTTTACATAAATCATTAAAGATAAAAGGAAACTTACAAGCGTGGGGAAATTGCGGAAATTCATTAACTAGGGGATGGTTAAGGAAAAAAGGAGGAGGGAAGTGATTAAGATCTAAAAGGCTTTGGTTTCTGATGGACGCTATACAGCGAGGGGGAGAGGGACAGAGAGGCTATGGGCTTAAATCAAACGCTATTTTGATAATAATAAATAACTTTGGTTTATGCATTCGTTTTGAGTTATGATTACCAATTTAATGACAGTGATTACCATTCTCTGCGAAACTAAAATATTTGATATTTTTTTGTTTATTCCAGTTGTTTAACGATTAAAATTAGGTTCAACCCAAACTTTAATGATAGCACTTAACAGAAAAATAAGCATAATTTCAATGTTCCTGCAGTCTTTGGCATTTACCTAATTAATGATTTTTTAATTAGTCTTAATTGCTGTTACAATTAATCCAATGCTGCTTTACTTCCTTCAGCAATATAGTGTTTGGTGGTCAAAGTTCGCTGAACCGAAATTACGCGCATGCGCTATGAGAAATTCTAGTTAGGTAGTTGATTTATGAATAATTCTAGGGGTTGATGTTTTGAATTAAATTTAAAATAACTGAATACTTCAAAAATCACTGCTTATGATAATACATATCATAAACAGGGATATGTATTATCCACCTTCGTTGTAGTGAATAAGAAAAAAAAACCACGCACGTTAGATAAATTGTAGCACGTGAAAAAGGTGTTTCACCTACATTTGAGAGGGATGTCGGAAAGCCAGGAGAACAGACAGTGCGGATAAAAATTGCGGTTGAATACAGAATTTTGGCACAGGGCCAAACTCATGTATATATATCTCTAGCTTAGAAACAATGGTTTGAATATTTTTAAAAAGGCGAAGTATCCTCTGAGTTTGTCGATACTTAAGGGGTTATGAATGTTGATACACGATATAATAGGTAGCGATGAAACTGAAGAATATTTTCTTATATATCTACATTATATTTTATGCGGTGGGTCTACAAAGAGAGAGTTCGCTCGAAGTTCATCGGATTATCCTGTTTTTTTTTTTTGTTTTTCGTGTGTGGATAAAATGGAGGGGGATGGAGGAAGTATAGCTAGCTCACATCTGGGGCTAAAAGCAGTTAGACACAACTTTAGCCTAATAACATAGCAGTCAGTGATTAATAGCGTTGTCGCATCAGTCTTATCGAATACAAGCAGTAGCTTTATCACCGTCAACAATATCCCAGCGAGGAACAGAAGAATGTAGCCCAATGGGAGAGATGAACAATTCCATCTCGAATTTTGTAATAAAGAAACCGATCTGCCATCTATTTGTAGGCAATCGAGATAATAACTGCGCGATTCTAAACACAAGATTACACTTTGAATGAAATCGGCAAACCGGAGTACCCAGAGGGGGGGAAAAATCTCCCTGAACACATTGGTAATAATATTTATAGGATATCAACGCACGAAGATGTACTGGATTTTCAAGGAACGCATAGTTTTTTTCGCTGTTCTGTGGTTTGTTTCTTTTTGAGCAAAATACTTGAAAAAAGCTGATGTTACGAATGGATTAGAAGATTAAATCAATAATTAATGATGCAAGGTGTCTGCATATTATTCTTGTGGTCAAAAATTGCCTATCCAATTCTTCACTGAATTTTGCCAAACTCTCCACCATCGGAAATTAACTCCAACGTTCCATTACACATTATCCGAAAGTTAATCTACTATTCCTGCCTTAGATTTTATATTTGTACCTCTGGGTATTATCTTACTCACTCGTGAGAATGTCCATTCCCTGATTTAGTTCACCAATCCCCCCAGAGCCTTATACACTTATATCAAATTTCCCCCCTCTCACAAGTCTCTTAACACTACATCTTCTAAGCTGTTCCTCACAGATATAATGCCTAGTGCTCTTCAGAAATCTACTCGCCCTTCTTTGCAAGTTCTAGGTCTTTCTTTAAGATGCAACCTTCAAATCTGAATACAATATTCCAATCTACTTTCTTTCCGCCTGTTTACACTGATGTTGAACTTCGCCTCTTTCTTTATCTTAACCAACAAGTCTTTCTTCTCCCCAAAACTACCCCGTTTTCTGTTCCCCAAATGCTGTACTTTGCATGTGGTGACATTAAACTTCAGTTATTATTTTTCAGACCACACTTGTGGTTGGTCGAAATCCTTCTGAATCCTTTTTAATCCTTCTTAAAAAAATAAGTTAAAAGGAAATTTACCCAAGATGTTTTGAAAGAATAGTTTGTTCAGTTTTTCACATTAGAAGTCTTTCACGTTCCATAAGAGGGGTGGGAGAGGAGTTAAAAGATGTGAAAGCAAGTATAATATATAGTTCGTTTCAAGAAGGCTTAATAACTATATAACCCTTGGCTCTATTGAAGAAAGCTGAGTGTAAGGAAGAAAGCTCAGTGTAAGATACACAACGATTTAGGAAGATCACTGTCAGTAAAACAATTTTTCGGTAGAAACCACTACCGGATGAAAAAAAAGAACAAAAGCTAACGGGATTATTTAATAAGAAACTATGGAACAATAGAACTGTAAGCCCAATGCAACATCGCTAAATATGAGAGGTACAATAGAAGAACACAACATAATCTTAGCAAGGAGAAAGGGAAAGTTTATTTTGAGGGGTGTGGAGAAGGGGTAATCTTTTATTTGTGTGAGGACCCTTAAAAGCAAGATTATAAAGTTAGGATTTCAGTCCACAAAGCAATAGCTTCAGCTAGATGCCACTTTCAGCTTTTTCCATTTCTAGGCGATTGTATTAAATATTTAATGAACATTTTTTGTGGAAATATAACACGGGCATTAACAACGTATTTTAAAAAGTGGTTTTATAAGGGATTAAAGTAAAGCTCGAGGCTTTTTTATTCCCCTATCTTTTATATTATAAGTCAAGCGCAGTATCATAAGAAAGATTCCGGTTCTTCTTATCTCGTTGTCTCAATTTAAAAACAGCTGAAGATTATAAAGAAAACATTGCTGTGTCAGCGTTAGTTTATAATTCAAGAAAATAAACTTCTAGCAAATGACACTTGAGGTTCTAATTAATTATAAGTCTTTTTTTGATGTGTCTTTGACTGCAAGACAATGTGCCAATTTCCTGATTAGATCGTACAACACCTTTTCTATAAGAAGTCGCTTGAAACAACACAAACCCCCATAGTTTCTTTCAAATCACAATTACCGGGACACACATGAAAACAGTTAGGCCTAATCACAGGAAACTTCAGCTTACCAAAGTTAGAAAAATCAGTAGAGCACTTCTGGCTATTTGGAAGATTAAATCTTTGGTCATTTAGGTCTGTCTATGCGACAACTCTCCACGACGCATATATTTGGACGCTGACCGGCTAAACTACACAAAAACGTGATCAAATAGATAAGGAGATGATGGGAAACGTATATGGAAAACTGTGGTGGTTGACGATGCGTGGACACTAAACGCACAATTATCTATTAGTGACATCTGAAATACGAGACAAAAAAGAACAAAAAAAAAGCCTCTCTCTGAATTCAGTACAGCGTGGAATTTCCCGGTAGACACGATGTTCATGGCAATTTAGGGTGTGTGGAAGCATCAGATTTAATCCTCAGTCCAGTTAGAACTGTCATAAAAGAATTATGACCATGGGAGAATGTAAATACTTTATGCTACTTTGCCTCAGGAACAGCATATTTCTATAGATATAAAAAGGACAAGTCTAATAATAAATATATGCATAAATAAAGGGTGTATAAAGCAGCAAGTTTATATAGATTACACGAAAATTACGTTAAATTAGTGTGTAGAAATATTTCCAGTGCTGATCTACTCAAATAACCTTCAACTGATCATCGGACTCTGTTAATTAAGCTGGTTTTTCATCCAAAACGATTAAGGATAAAAACCACTCTGAAGGCAAATCTCCCAGACAGATCAGTCAATCGGAGTTTTGAGTTAAGTATTATTAAATGGTAAAAAGAAAGCATGTGAACTTTATTTGTGGCTGCAAATTAGGTGACCAGGAGAATGGGATCCTCATGTTGCATTAACTGTTCTTCGAGTCTCAGAGGACGGTTAAAAAATGAAGTATGGATGTCATTCGCTGTTCCCATGGGCGGAGGACACTAACCAACCATGCTGCATGATAGAATCCCGATATATCGGTAGACTATTGAGTGAAAAGGAGTTTATACTCAAGGTCGGCCATATAAGAAACACCGTGTTTATTAAAATAAGAAAGAAGAATCTTAAGACGAAATAAGAAGGCAATTTATATCTATAAACTACTTATAAACTATTATATATATATATATTCGTATACTCGAGTTAACATGTATTCTTCTGTATGGATTTTTTGCCCTGAAACTGGGGTTTTTCATCCACGAAACAAGAAAATCGGCCACTGAGTATACTCGAAGTACTGACTTTGAGTATACAAAGTGCTGACACAATATTAATGCAATTTTTAGACTATTTATAGATATTCTAAGTGTGCCCAAGTTGGGGGAACAGATATAAAATCGAATTATGTGTTTCTCAAAAATTAATTTCATAAAACACTCATGATTGAGTTATCGAAATCATTAATAAGAAAATTTATAATGTGTGGCACTGATTAGTAACTATAGAAAAAAGCTGTTCTAAAGGACATTTATAATAACGAATGTCATGCCATTTCTCTCTCTCTCTCTGTCTGTTTTTTAATTCTTGAACTAATAAGTTCTTTAACGGGGTTTGCTTATCAGTGTGTGTGTGTGTTGTTGACGTAGAAGAGGGAGGAGAGGCCCAGAAAGAAATTAAAATTGCATAATGAGGAATACCTGTAGTGATAAGTGTGCGTGGAAGGCACGCGCTACGCATGAAGCAGCTTGTGGGAATGACTCATACTAGAGTTCGTAATTTATTACATTTTCCCTGTGCAATTGACTTCTGGCTGCCTCAGTGAGGCGAGGTGGTGGTGGTTGGACGCCTCAACTTATTTTGCAAGCGAATACACACACACAGACGCGGAGGAGCTTACAAAGGGGGTTCTCCCGATGTAGCGCTATATATAAGTGATGCTATACCTCGAACTGAAGGGGGAGTTTACTCGGAGGGAATGCAAGATACAGTACTCCAACTGATCCACTTAGAAAGTAGATATGGCTAATATGATGGATGGTTTGATGGAGGTGAGCAAAGTGGGTATTTGGGGAATAAATTTAGAGCGATGGGGAAAATAAGCAGTTCGGTAACGGCGTGTTCCAGGGACCAACGGGTATAAGTATGGAAGGGAGGGAATTTAACTGAAAAAAAAAAAAAAAAAACACGAAGCGCATGAGTAGAATGAAAAGGCTAATATCTTCCAGAGAAATCTGGGTAGCTTTGCAACAGAAGGTAAACATCAAGAAATAAAGCGAGCCGCTGATATGTTTCGTTTGTGATAATAAAGGACCGGATAAGGAAAAATAGGAGCGAGGAAGATGAACATGTGAGAGAGAGCGAGAGGAAGAACCGAAAGAAAAATAAAGAAAATTGAGGAAAATACGAAGATGGTGTACAGACTGAAACTGCTACTCTTCCATATTTAACCATCATCAATAACCCCACATTGAATGCAGAGGCGTTGAAAGGTAGTCAGGAGGGGCGTATTTTACTGGACAGTGATTTTTAAAATGTAGTTTCCCGATTCAAAGATTCGTGCTACCTCCACCTGAAAATATTTCGGGAGACCACCATGATGCCCTAATGATATTATGATACATTCTGTTACATTTAAAAAAAATCAGAAGAAACAAATATTCATTTTAGCGAGCATCTACGTTAATTCGTAAAGTTTTGTAACATCAGTTTTGTTTATGGTTTTATTTCCATCTACACAAAAACTGTGGATTAATATCTGGCATTAACTAGATCATAGAATATTGTACAAAGTTTAAATTTTGCTATTTATTGTGAAGAATAACAGTTTACATTAATACATGATAACGTATTATTGTCAACTGTTATTCTTTCACATAAATGTTATAGAAATTGATAATAATGTTGTTGTGGGGCATAAGCTGCTTGGCCTATAATGCGCCTATTCATTTATTATAAAAGGTAAATGAGAAAATCTCGTACAGTCAGAAAAGTCCTTAATCAGAAAATATTACAAATTCCAGTTTGCTTGAGGAAGTGGAAAAATTCAGAAATATTAGTTTTTCACCAACAGCTTCAGACAATAATGTATTATTTTCGATTGTAGAAATTAAAATACCGTATGGTTAATGTTTAGCAGATATCAGAACATCAGTAAATGTTTTGTAGAAATTAAAATATGAATGATTTTGTTGTGGTGAATTTAACAATACATGGGCTGCAAGGGCCATATTGTGTCTTTTTAATGGTTAATAAGAAATATATACTACCTTTATTGTAATAACTTTATTTTAAATAAGAATGATATTTTGTAGAAATTAAAATTAAAATATGAGTGATGTTATACAGAAATTAAAATAAAAATGATGTTTTGTAGAAATTAAAATATGAATGATGTTTTGTAGAAATTAAAATATGAATGATGTTTTGTAGAAATTAAAATATGAATGATGTTTTGTAGAAATTAACTGTATGTTACATTAGAGTTTTGTACGAATTAATATTATGTATAAATTAACAATACTTGTAATGTTTTGTAGAATATTTTATAGAAGCGTTTTGTAGAAATTAAAGAAAACATTAAGAATTTTGCGCAAATTAAAATATAAGTAATATTTTCTAAAAATGTTTTTTGGAAATGAAAATACTATAAGAGTGATGTTATTCGATTTTTAAAATACTGTACGGTAAGTGTTTTGTAGAATTAAATTGAGTCACGTTTTGCCAAATTAACAAAATTTTTGTAGAAGAGTAAATTTTCTGTAGAATTTAATATAAAATTTTGCTCAAATTATATTACAGTATTAGGTAAAAACACATGGATTAATAATATGTTAATAGAATGAAGTGAAGGCTGTGCCCTACATTAAAGTAGTAAAAGTTCTCTTGCATTAAAGGATAGAAATCAGAAAATAAGGTAAGATGTGTACTCCGCACACTCAAAATTAATTACAGAATTGTAGTTTAACTTCAAATAAAACATAAATTGATAAAAGATTGAAACAAATACTCCACAACTGTTCTGCAAACAGTGGAAGAAAGGAATTATCATAACTGTAAACCAAAGGGACTCAACAGAGCTTAGCACAGCTAGAAATTTTCATTCGAGTCAAGTTATTGATTATATCGTGTTTCTTTATAAGTTTCGCTACAAATATTCGGCACGTTCATCTTTCGGCTTTTCGTTCCAAATCCCCTTTGACCCAACAGGCATCCAAAACCCCCTCTGAGCTTTTTCTTCGCATCCCAGCGATCTAAGTGCTGCTATACGAGACTGCGCATTTAATTTGTTCCTTAGCTTAAGGTCTGAACTTTTGCATATAATATTTAAGACCCAACCTGTTATCTCCCCTACACCAAGGAAATGTCTGGGGAGTTAGGCCTACCTGATCTAATTTAGTGCTTTCCTCATCAGCACAGAGCTTGCATACTAAGCGTCTATAAGGGTTACTAATGATGGTCTAAGAAGTCGGTTCTAGCGGGCCGGGGGAGGCACGGTGTTCTGCAGTTGACGAGGTAATTTGCGATTTACATATTTCTCTGCAGGGTGAGAGCTGGGTTTCAGTGGTCTGGATGGAATGACAACGCGAGGCTGACATTGATCAATGATGTCATGAAGTTTTACGGTGAACACTGAGAGAGAGAGAGAGACGCAACGGGTCTGAAGAAGGCAGGGAGGGAGGTGGCGTAGTCCGCTCCACGAGTCGGTACTGGTGTGATCGTTGCTTTAGACTTGGGCAAAGGAAAACTGGGGGAGGGGAAATAGAATTGGGGGAAGGAAGGGAGTTGAGCAGACCGGCTGCTGCTTCTGTGTCCTGTAATTCAGCCATTCTTTTCCTATCCATCTTCTCGGGACTGGCAAGAGCCGAATAAAATGGAGAGGAAAGCAACTTTCTAATAGTCTCTTGAGACTTCCATTTTACATCGATTCTTACTCATTGTCTATGCTATAGAAGGAAGAAAAATAGAGTGTGGGAGCTTTGGCAACAAAAAACTCTGAATTTTATTTGGCGCTTTAGAAAACCTGAAATACCCTATAGAGAAGGAAACCAATAAAAATCAGTTTTCTCTGTTAAAGACGGTTTGCAGCCTTTCACAAAGAATGCACAACTCAAAACTATTAGAAAATTGTAAAAATTATGCTAATACCGAAATTTATATCCACTTTTCTATATAAAAAGAACGAAACTAGAGGAAATAAGATGACTTGAAACATTAGCATGGTCTAATCTTTGAATCGAAGGGCTGATTTATATAGTGCAATACCGAGGCAACTCGTGGTGAAGTTCCAACACGATACGAGATTGGTGCATTTCGTAGCAATCTTATTTTATGAATAGCTATAAAAAAAAAAACTCTTGCCTTAAGCCGAAAAGTATTATTAAACTGTTGATTGATTTAATCTACAGTTCTGGCTCTGTTTTTATGTCCAAAAGTTCTCTCCTTAAAAAGTACTTAAATATTTATTTTTAATGTTCAGTTGTTGCGCGTTGAAACCTTGTAATGCGACTTTAATTCGATTATTACTATCTCAGAGTGAATTTTAATTAGTTCAACATTAAATAGGCATAGCATATGAAAACAGATTAATCTAAGCAGATGAGAGGCAGTCATACTGATAGATTACTATTTACTATTTGAAGTAGTCAGATAATTAATTTTTAGAGACTCCTTCCATGCCTTTTCTTTTTATTTATTCTCAATTACTCATTAATTTTCTTCTACGCCTTCTTACTGGCCTCTTTCCAAAAATCTAATTTTATTAGATCATTGATCTAGTATTTGTTTCCTGCTTAAGCGACTGTATAGTGTTAATTGTGCTGATATTGTATTACGCGAAGAATTTAGGAATTAGGTTTACACCCATACACAGTTGGTAGAGGATTTCCCCACATACCTTCTGTAAATTATATTTTATAATTTTCCATTATACGAGGTGTGGTTGATAAGTTTTTGGCCTAAGTGTGATCTAGCGGTCTCTAGTATAATAAAGTATCATCGTTTATAAACGTGTCTGCAAATTTTCCAGAGAAACTAATGATTTTTAAACATCACATTGTGTGTTTTCATATGAAGGGGATCACAACTAGACTTGTTGACAAGTTAGGCATATCTTCATGAAAGAATTTCGGTTAATTAAGTAATAATCCAGGCATCAGAAAACTGTAAGATGAATTTGGAACATTTTTGAATGCTAACCACGGACTAGAAAGAGTTGTGTTTTCATAGATCATACATAAGTTTAAAGATAATCAAGATGATTTCGTTAACAGATTATTTAATAACTGGTCCATCTCTGTCTAAAAAGTTTCTAACAGGCATGTTACATGGAGCGATATCGCTTCTGTCTTTGTGATAACAAGGGAGCAGTAATGGTGTTAATAATGATGTTATTAGTGCTGTTTTAACTTTGACTGGAGACCCAAGATGCGATCGCCTACAAACAAGGGGTAATAATGCTGAAAGATCGCTGTAAAAAAAGTTATTGCATTACAAGTAGATTATGTAGGAAAAACATTTCATTCTTATTACTTTCATGGTTATACTACGAACCTGTCAATCCCCCCCCCCCACCTAATGGCCAAAAATGAGCTAATTTGTATTTAGCCTCCTCCCAATCAAAAAAGTTATTCTAAGAAACACAAGAGACATATTCGTACTTAAGCTATTACCATCCTAAGGAAGGACACTGGGCTAACCCTTTCATTCTACAGCCCCTACCAGGAATAAAAGACTAACATCTACCAGCTTTACGAATAAAAGCAAATTTATTTCGAGAAAATTCAAACCCGTGTGTGCCATGAACCATTCAGAACAGCGAAAACCCAATGGAACCTATTAGAATAAACAAAACAGTAGTTTTGCAACCCATATGACGAATCTAACGATTTAATGATATATATGTATATATTAATAATAAATATTTACAATAACAATATTCACGTATCGTGATCGCAGCTTTTAGTTACAGATGGCAGTGTGCATTAAGAATGGTATTTGTCTCGTAGTGTCATTCAGGCGTGAGTAGGCTGAGCAGAACGAAACAGGATATCCCTGGATTCATCAGGCCATCCTAACATCGGTGTTGGGATTGGCTTGAGTCACTGTATATGTTTTCATTTATTTGTTTTAAATTGGCGTAAAGAATTCAGAAGTAAGGTAAAGTAAAAATAACGAACAAGAATCGACTTTTAATCGACAAAAATATTGCGAACAGTGTAAAAACAAATAATGCCGGTTGTTGCTATAAACTTTCAAAAGAACTACAAAAACCGACTGGTTTGTTCTCCTCTATTGGAAATGGATTTCCTATACAAACATGGCAACGAGTTATGTTGCTATGTTTCAGGTTTCAACAATAAATCTTACTTAACCTTATAAAACTATAATAATTAACTCGTTGGAAGGCACAGAATATTTCTATAATTAAAATACCTTTAGTTAGAATTATCAAATATGAATTATCGCATTTTGACTCGGAACTGTTAAAATTTGCCATTCCCGAACTAAACTGGTATTAACAATAGAGGTAACACGCATGCGTGTATCGATTCATGAATCATGCATTACGGTTTAAACAAACTGCAAATGTTAAAGATGCAGAAGGGTTTGTATAAATTATTCCAACTAGGGAAACTGGAGCTGTTAAACTATCTATGAAGTGGAAACCACAATAACTTTTAAGGAATATCGCTGACTGTTTCCAACAGTTTAAATATTTTGTATCCAAAATGAATAAATAAGCAATAAGACTTATTAAAAGTGCATGTTTAAAATTAGCAAGACCTTTTTTTAATTTTTGATTGAAACCTAAAATGGGACACTTTGTCATAATGCGCCACGTTATAAGGAGGATATAAGTTACAGACATTAAATTAAAGATAATTGTAAAATAATATTAAACGGACTACATTTAATAATGGTCAGTGCAGACATCGAATATTCATTTAAAATTGTATTATAAATAAAATAAAAGTAAGATAAAATTATGAAACTATTCTTGAATAAAGATAAATAAAATTATATTTTAAAATAATACCTAATATTTATATATATATATAAACATTTCAACTTCAATAATTTGGAAACACAATAAATGCTACTCTTATAGTAGTTATTTAATTTCCAAATTATGCTGAAGCTGAAATGTTTACAACTTTGCTTACACTTCTGGAATCGAATGACTTTCGCACAAACAGAACGTATTTGCTCTATTTAGAGTTACTAATAATTGTTTTAAATGCATACTGAATTTCAAATCTATTCTATATTAAATTTCAAATGCATGCTCAAAAGATATCCAAGCCGGACAAGTGTGATGCGGGACATTTCTTAGCTGGACTGGAGGGACAAAATGCGGGCGCCCGGTTATTTTATAATATCCTAATACGTGTAGCTGTATACACTTATACTGATTGCATATGTATTACAATATAAAATAACTTTATCTCCACTAAACAAAGAAAACACTGATTACTATGAAAGATCTGGCTATTACTGCATACGAATAAATATGTAACAGTACTGTATTTTGTATTAAAAAATCATACTTTGTGGTAGTAGAGAGAGGTAAAAAATGTTCCGAAATCATCTTTTTATTATGCCTTTAAATTTGATTTGAAATTAAAATTTCGTTTTTGATACTGAAATTATCTGATCCCCGGAAAGGAAGGGGGGGCTTTTCTTAGTTCGCCAGTGACGCAATAAAGTGAATTCTGGCGGGAGGAAATGAATAAACGGTTACAGCTTGGAATCCAGGTGTTCTGTGAACATATTTTTGCTGTCAAAATAGTGCTACAGAGGAAGACGAACTAATTGCTAAATGCCTTCCCAGGCCAAGAGGATGCTTGCTATGAGCCTTTTTAGTCCTATAGTCTGTAAAACGCAATATATAAGAAATGATAATTAAGTTTTCTAGCTTGTAAACTATTTTCCAAACATTAATATCATTTTAAGGTTCTTTCTTTGTTATTATCGATCAAACTGGATTTTTAATATCCTAATCGGTTCCCTTTTTCAATAATTAAAAACTCTTATTTATTTTGATTTAAATACGTTTTACTGAAACCAGCAATAATGAAACGAAACCTATTGAAGACACAAAAAACGATTATAGAAAACTTTCAGAGCACTTGTATACACATTCACACAGTAGAAAGCCTTTTTCCATACAGATTTTCATTTTCATAAAAGAAAGCCTTTAGTTCAGCTATTGCAATAAAAAAAAAAGGCACGAGGAAGCATGAGAACTGAAAACCAACTACAAGTTTTTTGTTTTTATGTAGATAACTGATACACTACTTCTAAAATTAGATGGCAGTCACGGTAGGGATTATTAGATAACCCTTTTAAATGATCCCAGAGTGGTTTCCCCAACACATCTACTGTTGGAACAGAAATAATTAATCACACGTGATTAATTGCTAATATTCGTTATGCGAACACCCTTAAGGGTTCTACGCTCTAAAAATCAGTAGATTCTATGTTAACTCAACTGTATTTACATAAACGTAGATTTTGTTCGTTTAGAGACAGAATGCTCTAGATCAGTGCTTTCAACATTTTTAACCTCTGGATCGGCGTTACTTTATTGTAATACGATCAGAGTGCTGTCTGTTTGTGTACATAGTAAACTGAAACGTTTTGAAAAGTTGTGGACTGTGTGCAAAGATAAAACATTTAACAGCCAAATACCCTTTCAGAGATCAAACAGAAAACATCAAGTACTCAACCGAATGTTACATGAACATAAGACAGTTACCATATTTGTCAGTAAAATATAATTTTAGTTTTTCGTCAAGTGCCATTAGGAAACTAAGGGACGAAAGAAGAAACATAAAACTTTAGGCTCCCATAATACGATTTAAACGATAAACATAACTGTCTGATGCATCACTAATCCTAAAATGTCTACTTCTGAACTCTAAATGTACAAAAATTAGATTTAATTATCTTTTAGTTCTTTAACAGTTACTACTACAGTATAATGTAGGTAGCTGTGTCACACACACAACACCTGTACAGATTGCTACAGAATAAATACAGCTGTAGACGTTTAATTTGTATTTATCTAGGTTATAAAACCACATGGAATAAATATTTCATTTGCGTACTCCTTCAATAAACTTTAAACGAAGTTTATGTACTCCATCTGTTTCGTAATACTGTATTAAGAATAAGAGTAACAGCTGACATAACATTTTACCTTACTATAAATTGCAACAGTTGGAAAATAACTATTTATATGATAGGGTGCAATACCGAGGCAACTCGCTGTGAAGGTTTTCTTTATAAAGCAATGAATGTCATTATAGCAGAAAACTTGCTTTTTCTAACACTTCAGTAAAGGACTACATTGTTTTGCTAGTAAAGCAAAAAGACACAGCCTACTAGACACCTTTACTAGGAAATGGTAATATTAGGTATTAATAATAATTTGCAATAATTAAGTCCAAGTATGCTATCCATATTTTTTATATATATGATATTATTTACTCTTGCAAAATAAGTAGTGGTAAACGTTTGCTTTGCACATAAACACTGACTATAAATATCTGTACCTATCTATACGTTATCAAACTATACCATTACTCTTAATCCCAGATGTTACTGCAATCAGTTGAACTGCAGATGCTAATTTACATATCAATTTATATTCAATAAAGGTTTTCAACAATGCATTGTGTCTTGTTGTGAGAAGCAATGCAAATACATGCTATTTAGCAAACTGTACGGTACATTAATATAAATATATTTTCAGGAACACACGCTCAGGTCCTGCATACGTACGAATACACACATGAATGTACTCTACTCATGTAACGTACATCTGTTTATAATTAGCGATAATAAAGGCATCATGTTTCATTGTTCTAGAACAAAGGTCCCTAACTTATTTTGGTACTGCCTTCCCCCAATTTATCAATATGCACAGAATAAACAAAATCTGTTTATAATTTTGTTCTAGAACAGAGATTCCTAACTTATTTTGGTACTGCCTTCGCCCAACTTATCAATATGCACAGAAGTAATAAACAAAATCTGTTTATAATTTTGTTGTAGAACAGAGGTCCATAACTTATTTTGGTACTGCCTTCCCCCAAATTATCAATATGCACAGAAGTAATAAAGAAATGTAAGACTGAAACAAAAAATAACTCTTTCCAGATATTTTCAGACGTAAAAATATCGACAATTTTACTTATAGCAAAACAATTTATGTATTTTGCTTATCAAATTAAACGGTTGGTATATTTACAAAGCAAGATATTTTACATAGTTATTTCAATTCGAATTTTTTTTTAATATTTAAAAAGTTGTCCCATTTTAGTTGAATTCTAAACTTAAGGAGAGACTTTATTAAACTCTGTATTTGATTAAAACTACCTCTCTTTCTACACGAATGCATATAGTCAGCTGATTCCTTCACTTTGTTAACAAATTCACTTCTGTACTGAAGTTATTTTCAACAAAATATTACGACATATTAATATAACGTCATAGCTGTAACATGTTTCCAGTCTCTCTGCCTCTATTTCTGTTTCCAAATATATTTTAAATGCTATGATCAATGATACATTAAAACCGCACAAAACACAAATGAAATATGCTTCTAAAAGTATATGCTAAAAATTCTGGGACGCATTCTACGCTCCAAATTAATAATAATAATAAAAAAGTCATATTGAACGTGTGTCCGAGTCTGAATAGTTAAGGTGTTCTGTTTAAATTAAAAAAAAAAATGACTGTTGAGTTTTGAATAGTAAAAAAATAATAATAATAAATGAATAAGCAAACACGTACTTATTATGAATAAACATTTACTAAATACGTGTACTTATAATTATTTATAACATTAAAAACTCCATGACCATTTTTTTTAAATTATTTTGGACCCTATATACTCTTGAGCACTGCATATGACAGCAAAGTGATAATTGTAAACTTTAGGGTTAACTATATTCAAGAAGAATCCTGTAAAAATCATATTTACTGAACTAGGCTCATCTATCCAGTTTTCATTCTGGTTTGTATATACGCTAGAATCTCAGCCTAATTGAAAACTTTATATTCACTAAGTGCTATATTAAAAAAGAAAGGAAAAAAAGAGCTATAATAAAGTTCTATATTTACATACTTCTGAACCTTGCTTTTGAATGTTTTAATATAAAATCATATTGTTAATCTAATGGAAGAGTAATATCCTTTGAATATCGGTGATTTCAAATGCTACAAAATATTCGTATCGCGCATTCAAAGCATTATGGATGGTTTCTGACAGCAGACTCTAACATGCAAAAGAAATTAGGTATCTAGCTACCTTTTCAAGTAGATAAAGCAATATCGTAGTTAAGAAAGAAAGGGAGCTTCACAATAAGACTTACAATCGAAAGAAGATAACGTATTGAGCTAGTGAGTGATTGGAAGATGAAGTGAAGGTATTGGAAAATGCACCAGGGATAAAAACGTTTGAAGAAGTGAAATAAATATAAGTGAACTTGGAATGAAAGTGCGCGATATTGAGATGGGATTTCAAATAAAAATTGTTATTCCTAAGATTAAGGGGATTGAATGCAAATTGAAGGGTGGCACGACAGACTAAAGAAATGAGTATTCTAAGATCCTAATGCATATTGAAAGGTAAAACACCTCAATGAATTATACTATCACACAGAATAGAATGAAAGTGCAAAAAGATGGATGAGAATGAAATTTATTAAAATCGTTTGAAATATTACAGTCTGGTGCATCTTTTTCAATAATTGACAAGCAATGGATTCTATCACTCTATGCCATTGTCGGACCCTAGGCAAGGGAGGGCTTGAACACCCCCTAAAATGTGATTTTGTATACTCCATATGTATGAGTGGAAGGTACCTTAACGGATATTTCGCGTTAGCCAGTGCAGTGAGCTCTCTTTCCCCAAACAAAATTCTTGAACCAATGTGGTGCGGGAACACACACAGAAAGTTGGGGACAGTTGATGTATAACAATAGCAGCGTACGGATTAGATGATATGAGGTTTGAAGTGTGGCAAATGAAAGAGAAAAGTAGGGACCTGACCATGAATGCAAACTGGAGTGACTGCTTGAAAATTGATACGCAAGCTTCCTGAGCATAACTAATCTAGAAGAGGAGGAGGGATTTTAATCGTCAAGAATATTAAGGGAAGTTCTACAGGACACAGCTTTGAGTTGGAATAGCTTGAACTTTAATACAGCCTTATAGCTAAGGTCTGTTCAATACCGATTACAGATATTAGGACACTATAGTAAATCACTTCTAATAGAAATTTTTAAGCGGTCAGTATCAGACTGACTAATCTGTTGAGGATGTTAAAATGTCCATTAAATAATTTGGGTAACTATATGTATATTTGTTTGTTTTTTAATCTAAAACATCGATAAAAATCAAAAGAACAATCAATAAATACCTTTAAGTGTATTCTTAAAGTTCAAAATATTTTCGGCTGCTACATTTAAGACTGAAGGAAACACAAACATACACTTGGCTGAGTAGGTGGAGGGATGTTGCTAATAAGGTGTTCGTTAATGACTCCCGATTGCTATGCACCCATCTGTAAGCTAGTAATGCAGAAAATAAGCAATTTCCCTTCGTTTATCACTCTTTGGGGCTGATACGGTAATAAAAATGTAATTATGGGGCAAAACTCTATCAATTAACTAAACCGACGAGGAAAAATATTAAAAACACATTACCAAAATGCCATTTTGTAAAGATACCAACATAAAATGAAAACTAGACTTAAATATAAAAGTAGATAGCTAGCTCATTTGGTGAGATTTTCCTCAACGTATAAAAGCAAGTTCTACACCATTATTTAAAAGTAGCTATATTCCAAGACTATGAAATAATATGTCTCCCTATATGTAATAATGAGGCTACTTCGAGTAATATTTTTACTTTCCAATAGTACTATAAACAAAATAACTCTAGATAAAATTGCCGAAGACTTCCACAGCATAAAACAGAACATAATAACAAAACTGTTAACAAAACTAGTTTTTAATTACTATACTAACTGTACTTGTTTCATTTATAGAAGTGGTGTTCAGCCTAACCGTGAATTTGTTCATCTTAACAATCCATTTACTCTTCTAAACTTTTGTGCAGTTACTGGTATTTATGATCTTTGAAAAATCATGAACACCAGAAAAGAAAAAGTGTTTATATGAACACTTAAAAAAATACCATTTGGACTTTACATTTTTGAAAACATCAGTATCTTCAGAATATAAATATTTATTATCTCAGATGGTGTTTTGATTCAATGCATCAGTTGCTAGATGAATAATTTTACATCCGAATTAATTTTAACAATTTTAAAATAACTGTTATTTATTATTAAACATTTTGATGTGATATCAGTGGTAACTTATGAAATATGCTTGAAAATTATTATCCCAAGTAATTCTGTTAATATTAAGCGATAATATTAAGCTACGGAAGACAAAAAAAACTTAAAAAATAACAAGTAAATCAAAAAATTATTTAAAAAATACTAAACAAAGTTGTGATAATATTAAAAACAAAATAAATTTTTTGCTTATAGATTTGGCAGCAATATAAAATTAGAAAAATAAGAGGATCTCTGTGGACACCTCCAATTATTATATCATCATTGTTACCATTAATAGAAATATTAACATTAGTACTGTTCGGTTTTTCGTGCCAAATCTCACAATGTATGTTACTTAAGGATGCAGGACTTTTAAAATCAGCATGTTAATAAAAATTATTTGCTAGGAACATTAAATTTTTTGCCTTAAATATACTTATAATGGTTCACTAACATTTATATAATTTGTATCCACTGAAGTTATAGTTAGAACTTGGAACAGTGATAATAAGGAATATTTTAGATTACTTAACTAATCATGCACTGATTGTGTTTCCTCACAAACTTGATTTCTCATGATTGCTTCAAAGATCGAATAGAGTGAAATCGAAGGAATTTACCCTGTATTAGAATAAGAAAATAGCGGCTCGAATGCATCTTAACTTTATAAGGATTGACAAGATATTCACCGTCTAATATAACATTAAAAGACATGTCAAAGCATTGCTCTAAGATTCTTATTATATATATCCTAGAAGACACTGAACTGACCTTCAGAATACAAACAGACATAGAAAAAAGGCGACTAAGTAGCTGACACAGTTCTGTACCAAAATATAAGACAATTACAAAGCATATAAGAAAACCGAGATAATTCACAGACAGCCAAGCTCTAATATAAATTGTGGGTAGTGGAGGGTAGGTAGTCGGACTGTAAAATAAATACAATCGGAATCGCAATGTAACTGTGACAGAGAGCTGACTGAACTCCTACTTCGGAAGATAAATATATGTAACCCACCCTGTGCTCTAAATGAGACAACGCCATGATGAGCACGCACATTTTTGCCCACACCCTTTGTCTAGCCGAAAACAAAGCGACGAACCCAACACCGGCCTTAATTGTTCCACAACTGTACGACCGATGCCAGCGTACGGCATAAGACGCGCTATTGTTCATTAGGTTATGGCGCCATTGTTGTTCGTCCTAACTGTATCGGCGACGCCAAACATTAGAGAATTTTTAAAAAAAATGATAACAAAGTCAATGCATCTATAAAAATACAACTGAGAAAGCGTGAATAATTTCTAAGTTTGCTATTTCATCAACGTTTAGTGACTTTCGCTCTAAAACCAAACTAAAGTCTGAAGTACCTGTGACCAAGTTGAATCCATGATGCTTTGATTCTGTTATTATGCTCTTAATGATGCTCTCCATCCAGATCATTTAACCAACTGTTATCGTTCTGTTTGTTTATTGTGTGGTGTGTAATAACATTAAGATAAAATATGTCTTCCTCTAGGCACATTGTTTAACCTTACACGTTTTTAGTGACAGTAAATTCTATAATTTTCGTATCAGTCTCGTGGCCGCTTATGTTGGACAAACACGCGACCATAAATCAAGATTTAAGTACCCAGTTAGCCTCAATCATTCCCTCACTGACGCAACATTACAAACGGGAAAGGCAGACGGGTAGAATATTGTTTTCAAACAATTTGTAAGTGGGATTTGTTTTGTTTCTTTATTGCCTCTTTTTTTTTTTTTTTCCTTTTTTTTTTTTACCCTACCCCTATCAATTCTCCTTCATCCCCAACGTTTGACACGAGACTACTTCCATTCCAAAGTAAATGAAGGCTGCCTTGTAAGCCATAAATTACGTGCCCACTACCTGTAAAACAATGCAATCAACACGTGTTCTAAGGTGTACAACTCATTTGTCGTTTGGAATGTGACGTAACAATCAGGAATAATGTGAATTATTGCAACAATATAAAAGGCTAGACTTTTTCTTTTTTTAATATGCGTTTCATTTTGCTTTCGAAAACAAAAATAATTTTAAGAATAGATAAATAGATAGAGGAAAAGAGTGGAAATAGAAAGGCCTTTGACAGTTCACAACACTTACACTGTATATTGCATTGCTATTAATAATATTGCAGTATAACAATTTTTTTTTTTCCTTTTAATCGGGCTGTACAATGCAGTTAAAACGGATTTTTTTTCTTTCATACTTATAAATGAATAATATACTTCACGCTCTAGAGCACAGCTTACCTACAATTTCAATTCAATAGAGAATGCAACAGGTTATCAAAATGTTACTTTTAACTACTTAAAATAAAGTTAATAATAGTGAGAAATCAAAAGTACTGATTTTTATCTATTATTTTGATATCTCTTGTATATAATATATATTGCACACTATTTTAGATCATACAAAACTAATTTTGCAAGCCAGATTATTATTATTTTTTCTCTTTTTTTTAAGAACATTTATATTATTGTTCACAATAAGTTGAAAAGTACCTTTTATACATTACTTTTGATTCAGAATTCGGTGTTTTCCTAAGTACAGATGACACATGCGCAGTCAATTAAGGCAGTGCTCTAGGTCATGTTCATATTTCAGCAGTTGATTCACTTTTTTTTTTTTGTGATTCACGGATAAGAACAAAAAGGAAAAAAAAATACAAAAAAGAGTTTTTACACATAACTTGACATTATAGTAAGGAGAAACGTAAGATTGGGAAGTATAATCACAGATTTTTCAGCAAATAGTGTACTTGTCATTATCACCAGTAGGGTTTTACAACTGCCGACGAACTCAACAACTCCCACATTTATGGATTATTCAAAGGATGGCATATGGCAGGTTATGAATACTTGCAGTTTTGCATATTATACACAAGGAGTCTTTAGACTTAAAAGGATTGTCTTTTTTTTTTCTTCTTCTTCTTCTTCTTCTCCTCCTCATCTTGTCTCTGTCACAACAAGGAAAAAACCGGGGTATGTTCTTTTAATAACATTACTAAACGGCGAGAAAGAAGTGAGTCTTTTAAGGCTTGAAAAAATTTTCAACACAGTTCTTGACATCATTTACCACACATCGAAAAATCTGATTTAACGAATAACAACAAAGAGATGCACATCCGTCTAAGATGTTTGTTCTATCGAGAATGATACACATCGTTGAGTGGAGGAAATTTGAAACTCAAACTCTCTTTTAGTTGTAGGGAGAGGTTACTAGTGAAATATATTTTTATATATATATATAAGGGATCCAGAAGTCCTACAATAAAAGCTGTAAAAATCCCCCTGAGTTGTAGTATAGGCTTTAGTGACCATTAACGTAAGTAGCTTTGGACGACCAACATATTCAGCAGTGTGCCAATAGAGCTCAACACACACACAGCCGATAGAATATGCCACTCACATACATCCTAATCTAGGATTAGGACACTAGGACTACCGTGCTAAGACACATCAGGAAAAAAAAATAGGTTTTAGGAGAAAATTAAGAAAATGATGTTTTTAACACCGGTCCAAATTTGGCAGCCATTTTTTTTCGTTATAGCCGCGTTGTTAATAAAAGAAAAATAAAATAAAATAAACGTTTTGTCCACTGACCACCTTCCTGCATTATAACAGTTTCTTGGTTCATCCAAAATCCGGAGAACCCGTTTTTTGTGTGGTCAGACCCATTGCAGTCTTATACGTTACTTCTTCCCTGGTAACCGTAGTGTTATTAAGGCATGGCAATGTATCGACCCCTTCCGAGCGGGTCACAGCAGAACACACTCACAAAACCAAAAACTTTTTTTTTTTTTTTTTTTTCCCAAAAACACTCTTTTTGTCTCACATCTGCGGAATGTCAGGGGGTCACAGTTCCGTCAGGCCGTAATCACTCTTGTCTAAAGAAGGTGGCTGCGTATGCGAAGGTGGTAAGAGATGTGGAGACGTCTGCTGAGGTTGAAGAGGAGGTGGTGGCGGTAAAGGAGGAGGGGGTGGAGGCGGGGGTGGTGGAGGGGGTGGTAGTTGAGGCTGCTGATTCTGCTGGTTTGTAACATTCGCAGATTTCTGCTGGTTGGGGTTTTTCTTTTTCACATTCTTGGTGTTCGGAAGTTTGTTATCTTTCTTCCACTTCATCCGCCTATTCTGGAACCATATCTTGATCTGCCGCTCCGACAGGCACAATGCATGGGCTATTTCTATCCGACGTCTCCTAGTTAGGTAACGATTGAAATGGAACTCCTTCTCAAGTTCTAAGATCTGATGTCGAGTGTAAGCTGTCCTCTGTCTTTTCGGCTCAACACCCACGAAGGTCCCATTCGCTGCGGGAATAGAAAGAGGGACAAAAAAACAGTTTTAATACCTTGAAAAAATCCCACATTCACTCACTCACTCACACACATATATAAAGAACTATTTAAAACACTACCTTCCAGCCTCCCTTAACTTGTTTAAGCCTAATGTTCACTCACCATTATGGCTGAATTCCAACAGTAATCCATTTGTCCAGTTAACACTAATACATTCGTCTCTTTCTAAGTCCCAAATGACAACCTTAAGTAGTCGAAAACGTGTGAACTATTGAAAATATTCTCGAGCAAACGACTTTGTCAACTATCAAAGCCAGGAGCTCAAAAGAGAACCCTCATTAATCGTAAAGAAAAGACACCCCCCTTTCTATTCTAGGAGATAAGACGAGGGGGGGGGACGAATAAAGGAGGCGAGAAGTTCCCCTTACAGGCTACATTGACTTCTTGATTTATTATTATTGCTTCAAAGTAATGTATGCAATGGCGAACAGGCCAGACATTTAGAAGCTCAACACACCGACTGCGACTTATAATTTATGATTATGGCGGCTATTTATCGTGTTAGGGCACGTGGGTTCCATTAAATTCTAGTTAACCTCACTTTAAACTGCGGTGGCTCCCCCATTTACGCCGAACGAGACACTGATGGCTCTTACCTGTGCCAACGTGAACCTTTTTCATCCACGGATAAATAACGGGCTGTCCTCCACCGGATACTGCACAATCTGGAGAAGTTGGGGGCTGCTGATGGTGTTGACTTTGATGCTGTTGCTGTGGAACTTGTAGCGGCGGCGGCGGCGGCTGTGTCCGCGGGAGGCCTGCCGTGGGTGGCGGAGATGCGACGGGAGACCCGTGTTGGTGCTGCGGCGGTCCGGGAAGAATATGTACAGGACTGTGGCTTGTCGGAATATGGTCCATTGGAAGGCTCGGTCCTCTGGACATGGGCGACATTGTGCTGGGCGCGAGTCCGCACGGGTGCCGGTAGTAGTGGGGTGATGCCCCATGATCAGGGTAGCCGGGCCCGCCGTTCTCATGGCCATAATTCACGGGAGCGTGAGGACTGTTGACTGGGTAGCCGTATGGATGGTGTTGCGGAGGGTAATAGTCTCCACCATGGCTAGGAATGTAATTTCCCTGTGAATATTCCTCAGTAGGTGGAAATTTTGGATCACCATACGAGGGAGAGTTCATCAAATACGAACTCATGATCATTAATTTTTGGATGAATTGGATGGAAATAATTTTTCTTTGGGGTTGTCGTTTAACTGTGCGCTGACTCCGCCCTCTACGATAAATTAGCATATCACGTGACAACGGCCTTCCAATCCCGTCTCTTTCTACTGACCCGGAGTACATTCACCAAAATGATCGATGACTGTAGCGACATTACCTCAATATGGCGGGCAAAACCATACCTGGTTTCTAGAACCGACTGCAGCTTTATAATTCAACTGCCACTTACAGTTTACCGAGTTTAGTTATGCGCGTACTCATAGACTATGCACTTTCGACCGCCTCCCCTCCTAACGTACGTTGTAAGAAAACAGTGAGCTGTCTATTTACGGTGAGAGCAGCTAAAGTGGCGCCCTCATAGCGTGAATAAAGAGACAGAGAGGTGCATCTCCTCCTCGTAGGAAACAGGTAACCGGTAATATCCAAGAATACTTTTTTTTTTTAATTTTTTTTTACCCCCTTTCGTCACCAACTCCAATATTTACGACCACTACAGTTAAAAACGCAGATGGCAGGTCCAAACGATACATTTGTAAACAATGATGTCGTCTGCTCCGGTCTAAAGTTTGGAAACTAAAATTAAAGTTTAGTGTTTGAGGAAAGAGACAAAAAAAAAAAAAAAATAAAGAAGTAAACTTTAGCTGGTACTTCGGAACATCAGCTAAAGTTTCCCCCCCCTCCCCCCTTTTCTTTTTCTTTCTTTCTTCCGTCGACAGATAGGCGGCGCAACGTCAGAAGAGTTTAAATGTCAATGCCAGTTTTGACTCGGCAATAAATCAAATGAAAGAATGGCCGCGCTAAGAGCTTGAGTTTTGGTGGGAAAAAAAATAATAATAAATAAATAAAAGATGGAGAAATGTAACAAATGCAAAATTTGATTAAATTAAAACTCAACTGAATTTACTGAACAATAAAATTTAATAAATTTACCGTATTGAAATTCTTTCTCATTATTAAAATAAATTGGTTAAATAAAATGCTAATTTATATATTATTTGAACTTATAAAAATTACGAATTGAGCTAAAATTATTTAATTGGCCATTTTCAAATATGTTATGGACTGCAATATTATTAATAGTTTCAAATCTTGGCTTTTGTTATCCTCTATTCCTTCAAAATATCAGTTATATTTCCTAATGAGAGATAGCAGAAGTGTGAATATTCTTCATTAATTACACAAAACCATATTGTTTCAGAAGCAGAGATAGAAACTGTCACCTTAGAGTTTATTTGGCATAAAACAAACATTATAAAGACTTAGATTTGTTTTAAAATTAAATCTTGGATTACCGCAGAAAAAATTAACAAATTTGCTTTTATAACATCTCAAACATTAGAAATGTGTCTCAAATATTTGAAAAATGCTTGGAGTATAGTTTACTTTGTAATTAATTGATTTTAATAGTAAATAGGTGTACTTAGCAATTTTGGATTATTAATTCACATGAGGGAGATTACAAAATAATTATATTATGCTTTGTTCTTATTACTAGTAAAGAATATTTTTATGGGAATTAATATAATATTTTGATTTTTATCTGGATGATGGTGTACGTGATTTTTTACTAGCATGAGAACTTTAGAGAAGTGTCCTAAAGGCCAACTATTAAATACTGTTATTTGAAATGGATTCTGAAACTGAAATTTATTAAGCTTCTAAAACTGAAATTTATTATTTTAACTTGTTGAAAAGGATGATTATAAATCCTTAACTTCTTTTAGTATTATCAAAACTGCAATTATCGCTGTTGTTATTAGGAAACTGATTCGGGCAACAACAATAATCAATGATTTTTTTATTACATATAAATAGCAATTTTAAATTTTTGTGCCTTATAGATTTTCAGTGACTTTTGAATATACTATATATTATTATAGAGTATATTCAAAAAGTCACTTTGAATATATCATACTACAAAATATTATTTTTATTTTAGTATTTTTTCTTAGTTTGTTTAGTCTAGTGCTTTTCTATAAGATGATGATGGTATTAGAATTGATGACCAGTTGCTGACAGCCACAACCGGGACAAAATGAATCAAAATCTAAAATTTTGAGTATTAAAAAAAAATAAAAATGCCAGGATGATAACTTCTTTTTAGAGTAATATTTCGTACTAAATTATAAACAAAAATATATAAAAGACAAATATATCACTACTTTTTTTAGTTTTACAATAAAGTTTACACGTTCCCTGGTTTGCATGAGAATTAATTCTCGGATAAAGTATTAGATAGTATGAACCAGAGCTGTACTGCTCAATATGTTCTACGTTGATAATACAATTAGTAAGAGAAAAAAAAAGTTTACCTTGAGGTAAACTCCTCTCATTATTTTACTAATCGGATACAATATATACTATATAGATGGTTACTTAAAGTGGTATATTAAAGTTATAATCTAAAAAAATAAAATTTTTAAGAAATTTAAATAATATGATGAGTAAAGATTATAAATTACAAAATCTTTAAAATAGTTTATAAATTTTTCTCAAACACAATGAAAAATTATGATAATTTTGATCGTATGATGAACGTGTCTCATGATTTCTCTTATGTAATTCTAGGGACACTAATTTTTAATAATTGCTTATTAATTATGCCGGTATGGAAGTACGCGTCATTTAATGGCAATTAAAAAAAATAGAATAAATTTTGGCAGCTTTTCTTCCTCAAGAAAAAAATGCCTTCAATAACTTGAAAATATTCTAGCGATTACTTGGCATAAACTTAACCAGAAAGTTTTTCAATGTGCCAACCTTATACATTACATCTTCTAAAGAGCAAATTTCTTAGAATTCTAATTTTCTCTTGATGAACTTACGCGGATTAGTAATTTTTTCAGCACTAGAAATGCGAATGCCTTTTATTGAAACTCTAGTTTGACAAAAAAAAAAAAAAAAAAAAAAAATTAAAATATCGGAAAACTGGTATATTTAAGCGTTCCGAAAAGAAACTCTCGGGACACCGGGACAAAACATTGAAAATAAGGATAAATCCCGGAAAACTAGTGTCTAGTCACCTTGTATTCGACTAATAATAATTTAATGATATGAATTTATATATAAATGAGGCAAAGTTCATTTGAGTTTTAGACACAAAAACAGAATTCCATAAGAGTTACGCACATCATAAAAAAAGTTAAGGTCCACACTATAAAAATGAGTATTATTATTATTATTGGTATGATAACTGTTTAAAACTGAGCATCCATGGATAGGTTTTGATTTGATTTGATTTGATTTTTAATGGCGCATTGGCAGCTAAGGCCATAATGCGCCAAGACAAATTTAAAATCTTGTTAAACATTTTGGTAGCAAAGGCTACCACGTCAAACAATTAATTATTATGTTTAAAAAGGTATAAAAGTAAAAGCATAAAAAACTTAGATCTTTGTATAAACATTAAAAAATTGTAAAAAGTTAAAAACATCACACATATTCTGTCTGTCACCTATAATCTGACTGAGTGTAAATGGCTCAGTCAAATTATTAAAAGTGGTAAAATACAAGCGTCGGGCCTCTATAAAAACAGGACATTCTATTAAAATATGACGAACGGTTAAAATAACATTACAGATCTCGCACATAGGTGGGTCATCCGCCCTCAGCAAGTAGGAATGCGTTAGATGACTATGACCTATGCGGAGCCGAGCAAGAACAACTTCCTCTCTTCGGTCCCTGCGTAGACTGGACTGCCATTGCGCAATTACAGGCTTAATACGATGTAATTTATTTGTGGCCTGTCCGTGCCAAGAATCTTGCCATTGGGAGAGTAATTTAGAACGTATTATTTGCCTGTAGTCTGTATAGGGGACTGACAGGCAATGGTTATCCAGGGAAACAGCCGATTTTGCAGCCGTATCAGCTAATTCATTTCCCCGGATCCCAACGTGGCTTGGGATCCAGCAAAAGCGAATATCAAATTCTAATTCCAAGAGAGGAAGAAGAATCTGCCGGATCCTGGACAGGATCGGATGAGGATTAGACCTCACCGACACTAGAGCCTGTAACACGCTCAAGGAATCACAATAAATCATATACCTTTGGTAGTCGCTATTTTTAATGTGATATAGGGCTGTTTCTATTCCACGCAACTCTGCAGTATAAATGCTAGTTTCTTGTGGGATCTGATTGGATAAAGTTTTGTTAGGGAACACGACAGCATATCCCACATAGCTTTCTAACTTTGAGCCGTCTGTATAGACTGGCAGAAAGTCAGAATACTGCTGTCTATGTGATGCAAAGAGTTGCTGGTAGACAGATGGCGGTGTAGCAGCCTTCTCCCAGATCTTAAGGGAGAAGTCACAAGGTGGAGAATAAGCATGCCAGGGTGGAAAGAATTGCCTTGGTGATTGGGCAACATTGTCTACCGTCAAGTTCAGCTCATTCAGCAGCCCTTGAATGCGAATACCAAAAGGTTTGTTGGCAGTCCGACGGGAGTTGTAGAGGTTTTCCCAGCGCGGCTCAAAAACGGATGGCCACGTGGGATGATCGGGCAGGGACTTCAATTTGAAAGCGTACTGTAAGGACAACTGCTTACGTCGAAGAGACAGAGATGGTTCATTTGCTTCAACGTAAAGGCTTTGGACAGGAGATGTGCGAAATGCTCCAGTGGCTGTCCGGATGGCTTGATGGTGGATTGGATCTAACCACCGAAGTGCACTATCTCTAGCAGAACCGTAAACCTGAGACCCATAGTCGAGTTTGGAACGGACAAGTGCCCGGTAGAGACGAAGAAGGGTAGTACGATCTGCGCCCCATGAGGTTGACGAAAGGGCACGAAGGATGTTAAGCCCTTTTACACACCTTGTCCTAAGCTGGCGAATGTGTTTTAAAAATGTCAGCTTCTTGTCGAAAATAAGTCCCAGGAATTTGAATTCTGCCACAACTGGAATGTTATTTTGCCCAAGCGTTAATTCTGGGTCAGGATGAAGATTACGTTTGCGACAGAAATGCACACAAACAGTCTTCTGTGATGAAAATCTGAACCCATTAGCCAAAGACCAAGCTGTAAGATGGTCAATGGTTTTCTGCAGTTGCCTTTCAATGACCCTCATATTGCATGAATTGCAAAATATGGCAAAGTCGTCTACATAGAGGGCATTGTTTACAGTGGGTGGAAGTTGTTCTGTGATAGAGTTTATTTTAATTGCGAAAAGCGTAACACTTAGAACGGATCCTTGTGGGACTCCCTCTTCCTGAGAGAAAACTCGAGAGAGGGTGGATCCTAAACGGACTTGAAACTGGCGATTCGAAAGAAAGTTTTTAATAAAAACAGGAAGGTTACCTCTAAGACCAAAGTTATAGAGGTCTTTTAAAATTCCAAATCGCCAGGCTGTGTCGTACGCTTTTTCAATATCAAAGAAAACTGCTACCAAATGCTCGGATTTAATAAAAGCATCACGAATGGACGTTTCCAATCGGATTAAATGATCCAGAGTGGATCTATTTCTTCGGAAGCCGCACTGTGTCCTGGAAAGCAGACCATTTGTTTCTAAATACCATACGAGGCGTGCATTAACCATTCTTTCCAGGACTTTGCACAAACAGCTTGTCAGAGCGATAGGACGATAATTACTTGGATTGCTAGGATCCTTTCCTGGTTTTGGGAAGGCAAGAACGATTGCTTTCCGCCAGGAGTCCGGGAATTGTTTATTAAGAAAAATTCTGTTAAACAGAATTAAAAGGTGATCCTTACATTGTGGTGTGAGGTGTTTCACCATTTCGTAGTGGATGTCATCGGGCCCCACAGCACTTGCGTGCGTGAGAAAGAGTGCAGCATTTAACTCCTCCTGTGAAAAGGGCTTGTTATAGGATTCAAGCCCTGTTGAATAGAAGTTCAGGGGGTTTTTCTCATTTTTCTCTTTCAGGGCCAAAAACTCTGCGGGAAAAGATGTTATTGCAGATATTTTTGCAAATGTTTCCCCTAGAGTATTTGCTACTGCAGTTCGATCTGCAATTGGACATCCATTATACTCGAGGATCACAGAAGGGCATGGTGGATATTTTCCCTTCATTTTCCGGATCTTATCCCAGACTACTTTTGAGCTAGCAGCCTGAGTTATGGAAGATGTAAAACGAATCCAAGATTTCCTTTGGCTCTGACGTCGTACATAACGCGCTTTCGCACGTGCACGTTTAAATGTTATTAAATTTTCAGTTGTGGGATATCGGCGGAATATCCCCCAGGCTTTGTTTTGTGCTTTTTTTGCTGCTGTGCATTCGGAATTCCACCAAGGTTTCGGATAGAGTGGGAACCGGCTAGATGATTTTGGGATTGCAATTGCAGCTGCTTGGACAATTGTTTCTGTGACGTACACGACTGCATCATTGATTGGCACCTGACTGACTGTAGCGATGTCAAGATTTGCCAGATGTTGGAAGGCATTCCAGTCAGCCTGATCAATCTTCCACCGCGGTAAACTAAATGGAAGACACGGTCTACCACTAGTTAGGGTGATTATCACGGGGAAGTGATCGCTTCCATATGGGTTCTCCTCTACCTCCCAAACAAGTGAAGGAAGGAGAGAAGGGGTGCAGATAGAAAGATCAATGGCAGAGAAAGTTCGGGTAGGCATGTGGAAGAAGGTGTTTGTTCCCACATTTAGGAGGGAGAGATCATTGTCAGTGAGCATATGCTCTATGACTCGTCCCCTTCCATTGATGTCAGCACTACCCCACAGAGTGTTATGTCCATTGAAATCCCCAAGAATTAAACAAGGGGAAGGCAATTGCAAGATAAGATCATCAAGGTCTTTCTGGGGGATGTCAGTCCCAGGTGGCAAATAAACAGAGCAGACAGTTAATAAGAACCCCACTGTAAGGCGAATTGCTACAGCTTCAATGCTAGTTGTAAGCTGCAAAGGCTGAAATGGGATCTGGTTGCCGATGAGGATTGCGACTCCTCCGTGGGCAGGACCATCCACAATTCTATCCTTACGAATGATGGTAATGTTATGCATGGTGGGGTCATCATTTGCCTTTAAATAAGTCTCCTGTATGCAAAAGCAAACTGGTTTGTGCTTTTGCAGGAGTGCCTTGATGTCGTCAGTATTTTGCCGGAATCCACGACAATTCCACTGTAGGAATTTAGCCATTATTTGGACTTGGTGGGTCCATCAGGCGGCTTCCGAGGTGCTGAGGGCTTAAGTTTGTCAGTCTTGGATTTCTCTTTCTTGGGGAAGTATGGACGCTGTCCTGTGTCCATTTCTTCCTCAGCGAAGAGTTCCAAAACTGACTCATCATGTACCTCCTTCTGCTCGACATCCATGTTTTCCTGGGTACTAGGTGTTACTTCCCCTTTCTTATTCTTTTCTTTTGCTTTTGTTACTTGTGGAGCATTAGGAGGTATCGATATAGGAGTGGCAGCTGATTGGTCCTTCTGTGCAGGTTTTTGGGAGCTTAAAAGATAACGTGCAATGGGAGTAAATGATTCTTTTGGAGGGACAGACATGTCCGTCTGAGTCCCAATCGAACATCTCCCTGCTACCTTCTGGGCGTAGGTAGGTTTTTTGATGTTAAGAGGTTTCACTGCTTTTCTTGCCTCCTGGTACGATATGTTTAGCTCTGCCTTCAGCCGTTGAATCTCTTTTTCTTCTTTCCACCTCTGGCATGCTCTTGAATAGGCTGGATGTTCTCCCTCACAGTTAATGCAGGTGGGTTTAGTGGCTGAACATGCTGTTGTTTCGTGGTCCTTTGCACCGCACCGGGCGCATGCAAGGACTCCACGGCAGGCCATTTGAGAATGTCCATACTTCTGACATTTAAAACACCGTAATGGGTTCGGAATGTATGGACGTACTGGACAGTTGATGTATCCAGCTTTAATCTCATCAGGAGGTTTGGGAGAGTTAAAAGTCAGGATAACACTCCTGGTTTTAACAGTTTTCCCATCCCTTCGCGCAGTGATTCTCTTGACGGCAGTAACTCCCTGTGGTTTTAATTCGGAGCAGATTTCCTCCTCGGTGACGTCGAGAAGGTCCCACTCCGAAATGACACCTCTCGATGAATTTAGTGTTCTGTGTGGTGTCACTGTTATGGGTATTCCTCCGATTGATGTTACTCGGAGTAGATGTTCAGACTGCCCGTCATTTTTTGTTTCAATCAAGAGGTCCCCAGAACGGAGCCTCTTAACTGACTTGGGTGTACCTGCTAACCCATCCAACCCTTTTTGTATAAAAAAGGGCGACATTTTACCAATCGGTGTTTCATTGGTGGAATGCATTATTAAGAACCTTGGGACAGGCCCTGATGGTAGTTCGGTTCGCTGCCTCTTTGTAGCAATAATGCTATCTGCCTCTCCGTCATTATTTTCAGATAGGGACCGGGTTGGGGCCCCTGAAGGAATACGTTTATCAGGATTCATGAAGTTATTTAAATTGTTCAGTGCCCGGGCTCCCCACCCACCACGGAGCCCAAAGGGACGCCCACTACCCGGCATGCAATAAATGCGCTCGGGAGTGGGACGCCAGGGCTACCCAGACACTATACCCGCACCGCCGCCAGCCTGAATCCTGTCCCTCGGACCATGAGGGTAGGGGCGTGGCATTGACACGGTTGACCCTCGCAGGCGAGCCTACTAGCCGATTGATCCTAGCCGGGCCTTCCAGGACCACCCGTCTTGTCGAAGCAGGGGCCAAAGTGGTGTATTGAAGCTGGGCCCCTCAACCACCAGGATCCCCCTTTCCGAATTTCCACGGGTCGCAGCGCACGGCAAACACGCCGGATTCCATTGATGTAAGCCTGGAACCTGGGCTGTGGGCGTTGGATCCCAGTGATGCTAGTCTGGGAGTCCAGCAGCGTCACTGGGAGGTCCCCTCACCACGTACAGGTGCCCACGTCGAGGGGCCATGGATAGGTCAAAGGTCATACATCATTCAGAATTTTTAGAGTTATCATTTGATTGCTTTATTTAATTATGAATATTGGAAATTAGCTATTAATTATTTAACGAAATCCACTGATTTTATTATAGTGTTTATCAAACAACAATATAATTATAAAAAGTTGAATGATCTTGTACATACTAACATGAGAACTTTATAGAAATGATCAACCATTATTATTTGAGGGAGAATAAACAAATTTAAATGAATATATTCTGAAGCTGTAATTTATTACATTAACTTGTTGAAAAGGATGCTTCTTAATCTTTAACAAGTTATTCATATATCCCAGGGATACCCGTTGCCTTTGAGTATTATAAAAACTGGAATTATCTTTGGTAATTATCAGACTATTATTATCAAGCAGCTAATTCAGGCTACAATAATATCCAATGATTTTAAATCATAATTACATGAACAAAGCAAAATATCTTAATGATACTAATCTAAGAATTTCAAGATAATGTAATTTTTATGTTTTTGCAAACTAGAATACGTTGTATTCGTGTTATCACTTTTACAGGATATTGTAGGGAAGAAAAAACAAAAAACTTGCAAAAAATAACAGGCTGTTTTATCACAGAAACAAAGAAGTTTTTTCTTTTTTCTTTTTCCCCTCTACCGGCTTTTAAATTAAACGCTCCTGAATAATGCCAGAGGCTTTTAAGAGATGTGGAGTTGTTTTTAATTGCGTCAGATTGTCTGCCGGAGGCGTCCGGTTTGTTTCATGACAACTAAACCTCCTGGTGGAAGACGGCCCAAGGTATACTCCAGGCTCCTTGATGCCGGCAGGGGCCCTGAAACAGGGGATGACCTATGGTGTCGGGTCCTCCACTCCCCAAGCCGGTTGTCAGCCATTTGGGAAGTGGGAAAGTCTGTGGCCGGCCAGCCAAGGAAAGGGGTTTTTGGGAGGGGTACTGATTCCGTGTCTATCGTGCGCGCAAGTGAAACCTCTGATTACCTGTCTTGGACAAAGGGGCCTTGTCAGTAAAAGACCGAGAGGAGAAGCTAGAATGTGTGCGGCGACAGAATTAGAGATAAAAACCTGTGGTTGGAGAAATAACAGGATCTTCTGCGGGACGCATTACAGACGCTGGGGGCCTTTTCCCCTTGAATGAAGGAAGCTTAATGATAGTCAGACCACTGGCTGTACCATATATTTGAGGGGATAGCCAGTCATGCTTTAGCAACCTTCTATAGTAAATCACTAAGGATGGAAGTAACTGAAGCAAGAAGTTTAAAAAGAAAGGGAAAAAAAGTCCCGGATGGAAAGAAAAGTAATGAGAAATGTGTTACTTCCCGAAGTAGAGAGCAAGCTAGAGTTCTATTGAAAAGATTCCTTTGGCTAAGGCGCTATCTGAAGTCAGTTTTCCTTATCTGCAAGAGGCAGCAACAAATTATTATGTTAATCATACTGGTATTTGATGAGTCGCGGATCCAGCGATGCCGAAGGCGAACAGAGCGGCGATTCCTGTGTTGATATGTTCTACGAAAAATCCTGTTGATGGAACGCAGCTTAAAACAATCAAAGCGCGGACTAAACACACTAGTGTTTTAAATTAAATTATAAGCATTACAGTGTCAACCAAACAGTGTTACGGAAATCCTTAAATGTGATCGATGTGAATCGATACGGTCAATGGAAGAGAGCAGGAGAAAGAGAGAAAGAGAGGGGGATCGGACAATTTGATGACTCACGGTCTCTTTAGAATTTCCCTAACTGTGAATGAATTACAAAACCCGTTTAAAAAGGCACAAGAATCTTTTATGAATTACTAATGCAATGATTTAAATTAAAAATTTATTAAACAGCTTGTACCCGAGTTAAAATCAAAATAATTTATTAATTAAACATCCCCCTTCGTTACTTTTCTGTTTCTGATTTTCATGTTAATTTATCGTTTTATTATTGCGCAAACTGATTTAAACCTAAAACCATTTTAAATTCTCAATTTATAATAATTTTATTAAATATTTTTTATGGTGGACTTGTAAACAATTTTTTTATCGAGAAATTTACAGTTTACAACACTGTTAAATATATATAAATAAGTTCAGATGTTTTTTATAAACAATTTTAATAATTTCTATTAGTAATAAATTTAGGCAGTTCCACAACTATTAATGTGATGACATTGTTGGTGACAGTGATTTCTTTTACATTACTATTTTTTACAACCTAATACGACCCAGTTTGTAAAACAACAAACATTTCTTACAAGCAAATACACAATTTAATCAGAAGCGTTAAATAAGGTAAAGGAAGTGTCCATTTTGCTCGTGTAGTTCAGCATTAACTCCTTTTAAGGGTGTCCGATGCAACTTTATGAAGAACATGTTCATCAATGGCGCAAATGCAATTTTCAATGTTTTGCTTCAGTCTTATATAGTACATGCTTCTTTGGATAAATAAATAAATAATAAATTTTCTGTTTATGCCCAGAGATGGTCAGATGGGTCAAAGGGGCTTGCAAGACAGAGAATACAAGGACATTACCGTATTTAGCAGGTCACGTGGGCTAGAACCAAGGTCAACTCAAAGGTGTAGTCTCCTGGTATTGTAACACCTTTAGAGACCAAGTAATGTTCCAAAATAAATCCTCCTCAACAACACGTTACGCACCCTTCTAATAAATACTGTTCTGTTCTTCAATTATTACTACTGTCACAACGAAACTGCATTCTACCCACCTGTCTAAAAATGCTTCACTTCACTTCCAATAACATGTCTAGTTAAGCATATAAAGATGACCGTATAACGGTCATTTAGGACTAAGTACACAGTTCTTACTTGCTATTTCCATTATTAATAGTTTATTTATATTAATTGCTATTTGGTTGTTTTAATTATCTTAAGTTTAAATCGTACCATCAAAAAACATACATATAGTACTCATTTATTTTAAATTTCTTATTTTTGTACTTATTTTCATATAATTTTATTTTTCATGTTACTGAGAGAAATAAAAATTAATAATTTTTTTTCCATTTTTCGAAGACTGTTTATTTTACCTGGCTGCTAGCAATTAAAGTACACCCATTAAATGGATTTTTATTATTATTTTTTTTATTTTTTAAATATAGCATGCATTTATTTATTTTGTTTCATTTTGAAGGTTATTTTCTCTAATATGAAAGTATATATTATATCAAACACTTTTAGAATAAAGTCATTTTATTATTTATCTATATAGAAAGTATTTATGGGATATTTTAGGAATCTACCCGATCACTTCCTCTAGATCTTAATATACAACGTTGCCTGTTAGGGACAGACAGAAAAACCAGAAGCCTTTTTTTTTTTTTTTTTTTACTGGTTTATTCTGTGGGCAAGCAACGTTTAGAGATTGAAGAAGATAGTGGGGCTAGATTCGTGTCAATTATGAGACCTAACCTGCATTTATCTGTAGTATCATAAGAAGCAAAGTACATGATTGAGCTCCTTTTGGTTGTAGCTCAGCATGGTTTGGCTATAATGTGCTTTAACTACCTTCTTGGTCTGCTGGTAGACGCAGAAAGACAATGCAAGTTGAGCTGGTCCTTGGTAACCTAAAGGCCTCTGGAATTGCTTTCCTGAACGAGAAATTTGTATCAGATAAAGCTTTTACGGTTTCTTCAAACGCCAATTCATATTTTATTCTTAGGTGGTGTTCATCATAGAGTTAATAGAGTCTTTCCCCTTCGAAAAATACATTTGGAAATAGAAAAATTACAAAAGTGTTTGTTGTCACAATCAGAATGGCAAAGCTTCAATGGTCATTGGCATTTTGATATTTTTAGTAACCTAAGAACTCTTTTTAATGGTTCAAACAAATGATAATCAGAAAATGCTAAGTCCGGAGTATAAGAGGATGGGGAGGAAGCATCTCCCATTTCAGATCCCTCAAACTACTCGTTGTCAGTGCAACTATATGGGTTTGGTATTGTCATTGATGGGAAGAAATTCCTTTGGAGTATGGACCTCTGTGTTTTGATATTGTCAATTTTAGCTTCTCCTTCAATAACTTACAACTTTAATTCGCATAAAAGATCTTTAGATCTGTAAGAAAAGCAGTGGGGATGACAGCTATTATATTCCAGAATTAGAAAAGTCTGGTATTTTATTATTTTTTTTTTTTTTTTCAGTATAATAGGCTATGTAAGAACTTGGCACTTTTTTTTGCAGGCATGATACTGAGGTTAAACTAGCCTTGACTTGCCTACTATAACTAATTATCACCCTTCCTTCTTTATATCATGATAGTCACTTTGCAATCTGTTTTTTAATACACCAAAAAAAAATAATAATAATAAATCCTCATTCACATTCGAATTCTTTCTCTTTTTTATCTGTGAGGAATAAATGTAATTACATGTAATCACTTTTGTTTTCTTATAGTTTCTATAACAATATACCGAATGATCTTATTCCCTTATGAATAAAATATATTTAAATAATTTATATTGGAGTTTCCTTCAATATAAATTACTTTTCTGTTTTATTTATTGTTTTCCCAATAATTTCTTACATGATATTTTATTCATACGTATTTCTCCTTACACTATATCATTAACAACGAGGGGGGGGGGGGGAGTGCTCAGGAACCATTACCATATTATAAGGTAAAGATCAATACAAGACATTAATTCTACTCTTTTATTGACTTCCACATCTCTAATAATTACACCTTGGTCATGATACTTGTTAGTATTTCCTAGGATCATATATTTTACCCCTCCCCCCATGAAATACAAGTATATTTCTGCACCAGTGTATTCAGTTGTTGTCAGTGGATGAAAGGCAATTTTTTTTAATCGAGTTATGACTAATATACTTAAAGATATTCGAGTACAAAACTGACACCCAAACGTATCACAGAAATTCTGTCATCAGTGATAATTCATTGCCAGTATAGAAGTACCCGATACTTTCCCGTTAGACAAACAATAAACGAGTGACACGGTTCATGATCGGTAGGCACGTGGTTATGACCACCCTCTAAACTGCCGATTACTCTTATCGTGTTACTGATACATTATCATTATTACACACGCAACTGTATATCAGCACTGAAGCTAATGCGGTTTTATATACACCCTCCTTATACAGGTGAAGTCATCCGGGAACTTATTTACTTTTAATAATGACAAGGATTACTAGAAGACAATTTGCATTTCATTGTATCGAGTATCTACATAAACCGAAATGAATATTAAATCATGCTTTATAATGATTGGTTATCATTTCATCGCTCTTGTAGAAGATGTATGTAGAAAATCATCCCACAACATCCAAACCTGCTTAAGCATTCAAATGCTGAATTTTCAAATAATTAATGGTAATTTTAGAAATACACAAGTTTTCTCGAGAGATTTTATTTTATACTTTTCTTATGATATTTTCTAAGTGGTGTCCTTATAATTTTCTCTCAATTTGTTCTTCCTTTTTTGTTTATTTTCAAATAAAATTATAATTATTAATGGTGTTATTTGATAGTATTCTAAGTTACTATAAATGTATAAATCAAAATTTTAAGTTCCTTGTAATTCATTACAAAATTGTTGTGTCGGATAAGTTACTCCATGCTATCTCTAGCAGTTTAAACATTCTGCTTTGCATAAAATTAAGTTGTGGCATGCAGTCAATGAGAGTTGAGTCGCAAGTTTTTTTGGTCAAGGCTATGTCCCCAAATAACTAGGGTTGTTTTGAAGTACATCATTTCCAAAATTAATTCAAGTTAACTTTAATGCTTCTATTACTGTCTAAATAGCGGGTGTGCGATTGGTGAAATCATTCTAATAAATTATGAACGACTAAACAAATAAATAATTTAATAAATGCAAAACGGCGTTATAATGTTGGTAATAAAAAAAAAATAAATAAAAATCTGTTCTAGAATTTAAATGATTGCAAGTTTCAGAAAGTTTACGTGTTTACAATCTTAATAAGATACATCACAAAAAAAAAATAAAAGGGGGAGGGGGGGAAGAGTACTTAAAATGCAGTTGCGTGAGGAACATCCGGAGTAAAGCACGTGCACTGAACGCCGAAGTAATTTTTATGTTAATTTTTACCACTACACGCCATATATCTGATATCAGATTTTAGGCTTCAATCCATTCACAAATAAAGCTTGTATTATCTCGCCTTTATTAAGTGCCAAGATTTAAATACACGTAAGCACAACAATGCGTACATTTTACTTTAATGAAGAGCACAACGTACAGGCGCTCTTGCTGAATGATACGTAAGCGACAGGTAGGCGCAGCAGTACATCAAACATGACACTTGTCCTAAGGCGTGAAGGGAATACTGTATTAAGGCGGTTAAGAAAAATCGCTTCGTTGAACAACGTGAGCTTCTATGATGAACATTTTGCAAAAGGCTGTTTCTTTACCCATTAAGTATTATACCCGATGATGTAAGGACGCTCATGAACGGAATTTAAATGCGCAATCCTTTGACTTATTCGTAAACAGGCGAGCGATAGACGGACGACTATTTACACGAGCTGAATGACATTAGTTACAATCAAAGGAATTATAACGGGAGTATTCAGTTACTCTTGGCTTTGGTGCAGTAAACCAACAAAGGGTATTAATCAAATTACAGAATTTTTATTTCTTTTTAAAGAGATTTTCGCGTAGTTATTCAGCGTCTTACTCTCGAGGCGAGTCACATTTTGTTTTGTGTAAAATAATGTCCGTGGCATATAATGGACACGGAGATTCGGACCAAAATGGGTGTCAAGTTTCCCAAATGTGGTATTGCGTGCTAGGAATGGTAAAGAGGATGTGGAAAGACCTCTTCGGATACTCCAAGAAAAAAAGTTTACAACCTCTTTTCAGTGTTTATCTTATAAAGGAGGCAAAAAAACTTATGAACTTTGTTCAGGGATGTATGCATAGGTGATAGGAGGAAAATGTCCTAACACACTACTGTATACGTTCATGATTTTCAAAATATCCTTATTTTCCAAACTCAATATTCCTTATTTTACAAAACAAATAAATATGTCTGAATATTTTCAATGGGGATGAATATTTAGGGAACATCCTATACATTCAAAATTTATCAGCCAGAGTTGGACAGCATCAAATTAGGCGCCAGGAATGTGATTAACAGGGCATAAAGAGAGGAAAAGGAGAAACAACAAATAATGAGAGAGAGAGAGAATGGGAGAAAGACTGAGTGAAAGAAAGAGAGCAGGCAATTGAGAAAGACAGACAGAAAGAAAATGAGTGAATGAAAGACACGCAGAAAGAAAGAATAAGGGAAAAGACAGATTGATAGAATGCGATGAAGATGGAGAAAATTAGATATAGTGTCAGAGACAAAGAATGTGTGAAAGAAAGAGTGAGAAAGCGAGTAATAGAGAGAAAATGAGAGATTGAAAGAGAGAGAGAGAGAGAGAGAGAGAGAGAGAGAGAGAGAGAGAGAGAGAGAGAGAGAGAGAGAGAGAGAGAATGGAAGAAAGAAAGAGTGACAGTGATAGAGAGATTAAGAGTGAGAGAGATGAACAGAGGATGGTATAAAGACAGAATGGGAGAGAGAGACAGAAACAGAGAAAGGATAAAAAGCAGAGTGAAAGAGACTAAGAATGAGAAAAATACAGGGAGAAAGAAAAAGAAGAAAAAATGAAGGAGACAGAGAGAAAGACAAAGAAAAAAGAATGAAAGAGAGAAAGCCAAAGGCAATGAAAGATAGAAAGACAAAGAAAGAAAGCCAAAGACAAAGAAAGATAGAAAGACAAAGAAAGCCAAAGACAAAGAAAGATAGAAAGACAAAGAAAGCCAAAGACAAAGAAAGATAGAAAGACAAAGAAAAAGAGAGAAAATGAGAGACACACAAAGAAAGAATGAAAAACGGAGTGAGAAAAAGAGAGGAAGAGATAGGGAATGAGAAAAATACAGAGAGAAAGATAAAAAGAAAAATAATGAATGCGACATAGAGAAAATGAGAGACAGACAGAGAATGACAGGGGAAGACAAAATGAAAATAAGGAAGATAGGGAGAGAAGATAAAACAGAAATAGAAAAGAGAGAGAGAGGGAGAGAGGCTGATAAAGAGAATTAGAGAGACAGAAAGAGGAAAAACGAGAGAAAGAGGCTGATAAAGAGAATTAGAGAGATAGAAATAAAGAGGATACATGAGAGAGAGAGAGAGAGAGAGAGAGAGAGTGTTACAGAAACAAGAAGAAAGAGGGAAAATGAGAGAGAGAGAGAGAGAGAGAGAGAGGGGGGGGGGGACTGATAAAGAGAATTAGAGAGACAGTTGGTTGTGTTGGATTTTTTAATTTTTTTTTTTTGGCGCAAAAGCAACTTTAGCCATATTGCGCCTATCTATTAGTATTATGTGATGACAATGGCGTTTCTTAATTATGGCTTACATCTTGCTAAAATATCCTATTAGTTTTAAATAAGTAAATATATTTTCAATGTTGCAGTTATTGCCTACGATTTGTGATAAAGTCAGAGAATCTTGAATATTTGTAGGGAGATGGAAGGCTGATTGGTCCACGATCCCACGCGCCACGTGGGATCGTGGACATTCTATAAGGGAATGTTTCACAGCGAGTTGACAAGAACAGTGAAGACATTCTGGAGGATTTGCTTTCTTCAGTAAGTACAAGTGTGTGAGATGCGTATGTCCAATGCGCAGTCTGGTTAAAATGACTTCTTCGTGCCGAATCTTATGAAGACCATGGCTGAAGTTCATGTTTTATTTGAAACAGTTTATTGTTTGGTTCATATGTGACCACTGAGTGTTGAGAATCTGTTTTATGATAGAGACAGAAAGAGAGAGACAGAGATATAGTCATTATTTTTAAAATTAGGGTTTTTGTTATTTTTTTTCCATAAAAAACTAACCTCGCAAAAAGGTTGAAAAGCGCTGCGCTAGGAAAACAAACGCGAGATTGATGTGAAGTCCTGTCCCGAAAAACTGCACTACAGACCGGAAGCCATGCAGCTAAAATTAATAAACAAATTCTTTTCGATAAGAATTTTGTTCTATTCGGTTACAAATAAATTCTCTGTTTATTCATCTGGACTGACACAAAGACACGAACACTATTCCAAAATAAAAGTATTTCGCTTAAATTAATCGAAAGTTACACATTAAACAATATATGAACCATCCCACAAACTAATAATCCTTTTCCCCTCACTTTCTCGAGAATAATAATGCCAGCAAAAAATTTTCCACCAATAACACAAAATCCTGCTGAAACGCCCGGTACGAGAGTATCACTGGAAGAGGTTCCAACCAATCAGCTTGATTTAGAAATAAAGTGGGAATATACGATGCTTTTCTATCATGTTAGGCACTTTATTTCGGATTACATTAATATCTAGAAAATTTAATTTTTCCACATATTAATCAATAACCTGAATGTGAATTTTATAAAGAATAATTCTTCCTAAAATATGAACCGCTTATGGAGTAGTGGTTTAAAAGAACGATAAAGAGAAGATAAAATGAAGTCTAATTACCGGAAATATAAAATGAACGGATGGAAATAAAATTAATTGTTTCTCTGTCATTATTTAATGACTATGTTGCTGTACAAAGTACGTTATTAACTAGTGTTGTTTTTAAAAAGGGAAAATACTTTCTTTTAAACAGAATCAGGTGTATGTAAATTTTAGTTTTAGAAGTGGTATGGCGTAGAGGAAGCTTGATAAAAGATAAGATAGCATATAAAAACGAAGTAATAAGCTGTTTCGTTTTTTCTTTTCCAGGCTTTCTTTTTTAAATAAGTTTGTTTCTTAAGTTTCGTCTAGTATGTTTTCATAACGAGGGATAAATGTTTACAATAAATTTTATAACCGCAAAAGAGATGCTCTCAAGCAAGAACTGGATAATCATAGAGAGCCAATTTACCAGTGGTATTAGAAATGGCATCATGATGACCAGATTTTTTGACTTATACCAGACCTGTACCAGATTCGTCCATGCCTGCCACAAGCTATTTATCAATACAATCAAAGCCAATGGGCTATTTTTTGGCTAATTCTAGCCGAATTTAACAAACTTTTAATAAGATGAAGGTTGCACTTTCAACACCATTACTACATTCCAAAGATAAATACGTATTTGAATAAGATAAGTATAAATGCAAAAACTTCTAACTGTGCCATGGTGGTTGCTATTTCTCTCTGTAATAACCTCATTTTCAATTCTTCCAGTCTCTGTATAATGTACTCGTTTGACAAGATTGGCTATTTTTCCTTTAAGACTATTTCAGGGCTGTAACATCCACTACAACAATTTATTTAAGAAAATCGATGATGGGAGAGAGGGAGGGAAATGGTATCAGGGCCGTATTATAATCTTATTGTTGGTGAATATTAAATACATCTGATCACTAATGCAAGGATAAATGTTCGTACAGGTTTAACATACGTGTGCGCATTTGAAACACAAACATCTGATATTATATCCGATATAGTTAATCTAAAATTCATAATTTTAAAGAGAAAAAAAAAAATCGTTGTTTAGTGGAAGGAAAGTCGTTATGCTGCTCTTTTCTCTTTCTTTAATTCACAGACAGAAAAGCGGGTTTCTTGGGGGGCGCGCGCGCGGCTAGACAGAGAGCTCTTTATTTTCCCATTTCTTTATAAATAAGAAAATTATGCCATACCTCTTGGCTGAAAAATCTACAATGCACGCTTCTAAGAGCACGTGCTCGGAAACTCACGGAGCACGTGCTCCGTCCGAAGCACGCATTATTTACCGCAGTTAGGCTTAAGCCCCTAAGGGTCTTCTTCTTCTTCAGACTGAGCAGATTGCAATCAATTCGAGAAAAGAAGGAATTTATTTTATTTTATTTTTTTTACAGATGTACATGCTACACATCTAAAATAGAATCTCCACTAACCGAAATAACCAAACTTAATAAATAACATCAGCAGTTATGAAATAATAAGAATTGAAAAAAAAAAGCGGCTACCTGAATTTATAACTTTAATAAATGCTTGACCCACAGTTCTTCGATATTATTAACGTGTATTGGCGAACATATTTCTGGATCATTTTTCATATTAAGCCTGTAACATTCAAAACAAGGAGCTCCGATAACTCACGCGAACTTTAAATATACTATTCTTGGTTGTTTTAATGATTTCTTTTATCTGGAATACAGTGTGATCGGAGACTTTTTAGGTCTCCAACCTAATGGTTTGGATGAAAAGACATATAATGAATGAATTGTTGTATATCATTCATCATACAAGTTACCATCCACAGGCAAATCATGCAGTTCGGGTAACTATATTTAAACCCTTGTATCTGTCTATTAGTCATTCATGGAGTTAGCATCAGATTTTCAGATAAATTCTTCCACATCTTTCGTTATGATGAACTTTTTTGCAGAAGTCAAAAGGGAAGGATATTTCGGTTCTTAGAAATTGGAGATCTTGATTCTCTTCAGGTGGAAGTAAATGAAACTCATCCTCCCTCCTCGGCACCCATATTATTCAGCTAATCATTTTAATGTTTGCCAGTGATTTTGCAATGCTACCACGGCATTTTATACAAATGAATATTTATTGGAAAAGCATCAAAATGTTTTGATATTATGGCACGTTGCCAATAATATTAATTTTAAATATAATTCGTAGGTGGGAAATAATTTTCAATACCCGGGATATCCTGTTTCCTCCTTCCAAACAAACCGATTTTAAATCAGAAAACGTAACAAGAGAAGGCGAAAATAGAATAATTATCTTTATTTTATAAAAATAGCCACCTAGTATCGAGTAGGGAATAAAACAAATTTTTATTAAAGATGGGACTTATCTACAGTTTGAAAATGTAAGAAATTGTAGAAATGATTATGTTTAATCAAAGGATATAAAATTATTAACGTAATATAATTAATATTTTGAATATTAGGCACAGGTGAGATTTTTTTCCCGATCCTCCTGGATATTCTGTTCTCATTATGACGAATAAACCGCCCTTAGAACACACAATGTAAATCATAAAATGTACATTAGAGTACAGCCAACTAGTGGCAAATGAACATTCGCACGCCCATCACGCATGCGCTACCCCATAGCGATTCACGTTAAATCAATTTTAATATATATATTTATTACTTAAAGAATTTTATTATTAGTCTGATCTATCTTCAATAAATTTGAATATCTTTTCGATATTTCAAATGATTTAATTTCTATTTTGAATTGGGATATGAAGGCTCAATAAAATCTTAACAGCGTCCATTCTTGGATACTGAGTTTTGAGTTTTTATTAAAGAAATAGAACCCCATATTAAAAGTTTCATTAAAACACTTATAGTTTCTTATTTTAAATTTAATTTAATAGCGGAGTTTTATCTTAAGCGATTGAATTTCGTTTTTATCAAATCAAGTTTGATAAAAAAATTTAAACACCAAATTTAAGCAGTCTTATGCTGTTCTGCTTCTTATGCTCTGCCCAAATAAAAATAATTTGAAAGTTTAATTTTTCGGTGGGCGATATCTAAGAAGGTTAAAACTAATTGTTAACAAACTTTACATAAGATGGAGCGATTAGGGAGGATGAAGGTCCTTCACTTGCGGCAAAATAATCCCCTCTTTATCCTTTTATGACAATCACAGAGACGTCTAGGATTGTGACCCAATTCTGCGTCAACCTCAAGACAAGCAGAATAATTAATCCGCGCAACATCCAGATAGTAATTATTAGTTCGCTAAAGGCGGTAATTACAAATAAAACGATCGAACGATGTAGCGGGAAAAGACGGGAGGGAGGGAGGGAACTTACAGCATGCGGAATAGACAAACAGGATGTTGAAGAATGGTCAGGGTTACTTGTGCACAGCTCTAATCTGAAAGCTAAAGGCAGTTTTGTGGATGTGAGCAGTCTTAGTCTCTTAAACAGCACCCAAGATTGATTTGTTTATTTCATTACGCTAATCCTGTCTTTGAATGAGAAATCAATACAATTCAAAGTGTAATTTATGCTTACTTTATTAACTTGGATTTAATAATACACGCTCTGTATATTTAGTCAGTTCATCCTTCCCCCCAATCATCTTTTCTTCTTGTACAATCCAAAGTGAACGCCTGACTTTTAATTACAAGTCCAAGTCATGCCGGAAGTCGCATGTTAAACAACTACGTTCTCGTACTAGAAACACCAATTTTATTTAAAGTATGTCGGACAGTCTACAAACTATGTTTTAATAACTTCGAGTAGGATTTGTTTATAGCCGGAGATGGGTTAACAGTTTCATTAGTTAGGGATAATCTCACAGATTCAAAAAGGTTTGCGTCATATTCGAGGTAGTGCAATATCAGCGTAACTCGTTGTGAAGGCATTCACAATATGAGATGCAAAAACCGAGACCTCTGACTGGTTTGAACTCAGCGTGATTAACTGCGAACAAGCATGGTGCCACAGGGCCATGGCCGGCTGCCATGCGAAAAAAAATAAATAAAACCCAATAAACTTAAGGGTCTCGTACTATTAGTTTTTTTGCCTCTTGACCTAAGTTGCCTTGGTGCTTATTCAAAAAAAAAAAAAAAACAGGCAGTCTGTTTTTTTTTTTCCCACTTAGTTACTAAATATTTTAAGCCTATTATGATAATTACTACATTCTAATCGAAGTGAACAATGGTCGAACTGTGTATATGAAATTATTCAAGTTTTGTGTCCCCTCTCGTAGACTTTTGATTAAATACGGAAAAGCCAGGGATTGTGGCCTCTAGAAGAACACACGGAAGTTATTTCAGTGCTTAAAGGGCCGGTTGGACCTCAAATTTATCTCGCAGTCAATGTACAGTAATGCCCGTACGCTGTAGTGGCGACCTTCGGCTCGCAGCCAAACAAAATGGGAGAAACCTATCAACCTTAATCTCAAAGAACACCTGGCTCGCGGGCTAGTGTTATTGCACTCGTGATTTTAAGACGTAATTACTGAAGTCTCTATGGGGGGTATTTGTACCACGCGCGCTCCACATAGGAGAAACGGTAAGAACGTGTCTCTAACATTTTTTTTTTTGGACCTTAAATGTTTCACATTTTCGAGTAAATTCCACCTGAAGCCAGTTTTCGGTTTCTTTTGTTTATTTTTAAATATTTTAAACGTTAGCTGGTGAGGTTTTTTAAAGCAATTTGGAAGCATTTCTTTTGCTTATTTGTAACAACTTTGCTTTACTAGTTTTAAAATATTTATCATAGTTGTATATATTAATATAAAGTAAAATTAAGAAAAGAAATATGAGAAAATGTCTGTGGATTATAGTATTTTAATGAAAAATTAAAACACCATTTTTAAAATTAAATAAAGAATAAATTTAAAATATAAGAAGTCAAATTATGCGATTGACTTTCTATTGTTTCATAGAATGCATTTAAAAATTAAGAGTCAAATTATGTAATTTTGACTTTCTATTCTTTTTTCTTTTCATATTTGTTCAAGCACAAACATTCATTCCAAGTCCATAATTTAAAAAAAAAAAAAAAAATCTAATAGCATCGTTTTATTTTTCTAATGTTACCCAAAAGCAAATAAAATTCAAAGCAAACACAGAACAGGAAATAAACTAGAATGCCAGTCTCTAAAGTACAAATGTTTGCATTTTTTCGCCTTCTTGAGAAAGCTCAAGTGAGATGCGTCTTTTTTTATTTCTTTTTAAATACCTGACGTGTTGGTATATCTGATTGCTACAAAAAAAAGGTGTCATTAAATGATAAAAAAAAGAAGGCGAAAAGGGATAGATAATGTCTCAGAGTGGTGCCGTTTCTAGCGTTTCCAACACGGAACGTTTTGGATGACTGCATGCCGATTAACCTGTTGCATGACACTCGCCAGATGGCACTAACAGTTCCCACAATACCATGACTAACCTGTGGAGTACATCACTTTGACACTTCGTTGGTGACAATCTAGTTTGACAATGGTATTCTTCCAGCGCGAGGCAGAACGAGAGCATCCCCCATGGATAAAGTGATGTTATACTATATGCGAACTGTCCTTTGTGAATTACCATTTCATGAATTAAAAAAGAAAAACAGAAACTTTCTCTTTAAATATACATGCCACATGTAAACTCCCATACATTAATAAGAGGAAGTTGATCGATTTAAAGAATAAATAAATTGCATATTTCATATTGATGTCACGATGAACTCATAATATTCTTCAGGGGTACGATTTTATTTCGATTTTTTTTCCTGAGTAAAAAGAAACAGTGCCATAATAATAAAAATACCGAGTATTCATAAAATATACACCTATTTAGCTTCTTCTTTAATTTAAGAAAAAGCGGAAATTTTACTACACTTAGCTATAGCAGTTCCTGGTATAAATCCATACCAGCCGATGTCCTAAAGATCACATCCCAGAAGAGAAATAAAACCAAAAAAAGGATGAAAATTGGAACATTATAGTTTTTTTTTCGTGTTCTTTAACGGTTAAGCAATCCCACCAATAATTAACGTAACAGGTAGAAAGCGAAAAAAACCATCGATAGGATGCATTACATTTCGAAAGGCTATCACGCTCTGTACTGTATGAAAGGCAGCCCTAGTTAGCATCTCGTGCAGTAAGAGGGAGTTTCAACACCTTTGTTGAAGTTTCGGAGCATGTTGATTCACCTGGATGATGAAAAAGAAAACATTTCCTGTGCACACAGTAACTGAAAGGTATCCCTCCCACACTTGTGATAGAGCCGTGTGCACAAACATGTCAAAAGAAAGGTAAATAAAGACTGCTTTTTTTTTTTCTTTCTTTATCCTTAAATGATTGGGAGGAGATGGAAAGGAAGTTTGCTGTTTGGTATAGAGTTATCGCAAGGAACACAGCTCTCTGAAGGCAATGTAATTTATCTCTGTTTTTCCTAAGTGAATGTAAGATTTGTTGATGTGTAAAAGAAACTGCTTGGTTTCTAAAACGGTTACAGTACTTTGAAATATTAATAGCTTTAAAATTATGCTTGGAATAATGGACGACAGAGGATGTTATGATAAGAAATATTAAACGAAAAAACTAATTGAATGATAAATTATTATATTATCATTTTATTAAAAGACAGTTTAGATTAATTATAGTTTCTATTTTTTTGAAATAGACGATACGTTTTTTAAAATATTATGTTTAATTAAAAACAAAATATTTTAGAGAGAAAGATAAACATTAAACTGTATAATTACTTAGACTTGTAGTTGCAGACACCATATGACATTTTATATATTTATTTTTTGCATTTCATAACACTGGCCGTTAGGGGGCGTTGTGTTGTTTATTTATTTTTCTTCCATTTTAAAAGCAGTTTCATTCACAAACAGTCTGGATAGAAGAGGGAAAAATGTCATAAAAATTATAGTATTTAAATTATTTATTAAAAATAATGAAAGGCTGCAGAAGTTTTTATAAAAGCTCAACTTCTTTTCGGTCAGAAAACCTTTACAGCTTGGTGTCGAAGGTTAGTATAAAATTATGTCTAGTAAAGTTTTTCATTTCCACAAAAACTGTCTCAGAGGAGATTTTCTTTCGGTACTCCAAGTTCACACAACGGATATTAAGAGATCTTGGGTTGAATATTAATTATCTTACCTTACTACACCCTAAAGACCAGGATTACTGTAATTATAGCCCGTCGCGAGTCGAAATACACAACCTGCTCTGAACCTAAAAGTCCCTCACCCAGAACAACCAAGAGAGACGAGACTTATAAATCCACCCATATTTTTATTTTATTTTCAGCTTGAAATATGTACAACAGGTTTCGCTGTTTACAGTATGTAGCAACGAACTAGTTAATGTTTTTTGTTATTTTATTCAAAACTTAGTTAAGGATTTGCACTTTTGTAATTTTAATTAGTTTTTCAAGCAATAATTTCTAATTCAATGTCCCAGATGACGCAGCTATTGTAATTGACTGAATAATAACAACAAATAGTAACCCAAAGATGGAGATGACCTTGAAGGAGCATTTTTTGTTTAATAATTTTTTTACCAATAATATTTTATGCAGATCTTATGCAAAAGAAAGAGCAATGTTAAAAAAAAAATCCTATTTATAGTTTTCTATCATTTGGAAAATTGTGAACAGTAACTGTCTGCTAAGCCTCAAAGTGTGGAAAGCTTGTCTTGGTAAGCCACGAATATCAGCAATCGGTCGCTTAAAATCTTGAAAAATGACTAGAGTCAATAATCCCAAATTAGACTATCATCGAATCTTGAAAAAAAAAGCAGCACATAGATTAAAACGTCATTGTACTTCACTCTGCTGTCCAAGAACTAGATGCTAATGGTTCAGAGAGGATTCGGAGCTATTAGATTGTGGAAATCTACAGAAATATGTAAATCGATGATGAGTTAGATATTTCTAGTGTTCTTTTTGGCACTGATGGAAGGGTCCACATATGTAGGAATTCGCTTGAGGCATTTCTTAAATGGTATGGCATAATTACAAAAAAAGCAGGAGGATCCTCAAAACTAACCAATGTATGCTCATAGCTGCTTGAGGAGGTATAATGGTGTTTCTATGGCATACCCTTGGTCCTCCTAGAAATCTGTGGACTCCAGAGCAAGGATCATATACACCTGAAAGTGTTGCATTCTTACGCCTATGAAGAGTAGCGCTTTTAAGATAATGGACCTATGCACTGCAGCAAATGTGTGGAAGACCGGTTTGAGGAATACGAGAAAGACTTCAAGTATCTGTTCTAGTCAGCCCAATCTTCTCACCACAATCTCCATGAGCATCCTTGGAACAGAATGGAAAGGTGTTGGCGCAGTCTCTCTCCACGTAATTCCAGGAACTGAAGCTAATTTTGTTACCCACAATAGTTATAGTGTTACTACTTTTTAAAACCTTCTTCACTCAAAACCTTTGTGTCGAAGGAGTAATTCGGACAAACGGTGGTCGATGTGGACGTGGGTTGTGTCTTATGTAGGGTAGTTCAACTCGGCCTTGGTACACTGTGATGATATAGAACTCTGTAAAATAGCCAGAAATGCATGTAATGCCGTTCGTGTGTTGTTGTTATCTTTGGTTGCGTTGGTTTCTGGCCGCGTATCTACCAGAAAGCAGCGATCACCAGGAAAGCTGCTTCCAAGGACTCATCCACGGAACGAGGATGAAGGGCCACAAGTATACACGTACTGCCTTACACCAGGCAAAAAAAAAAAACATAAATAATAATAAAAAATAAATAAATAATATATAAAAATACATAAAAGTTAAACTTTAAAAAATAAAAATAAAATAATAATATGTACGTAAAATAGTAGTAGTATTAGTAGTAATCGAGGAATTTGATCAAGAAAGCCAGCTTCTGTAGCATCAGCCAAAAAACGTTTGTCCAGTTCCTCCTTGAATTTAATTCAGCTATCAACTTCCACAACGACAGATGGAAGTTTGTTCCAACAATCAACCACACACACAGGCTAAAGGCAAATTTCCGCACATCTATTCTACATCTGTCTTTTCTTAATTTGAATTTATGCCCCCTTAGGTTCGTAATCTGAACAAGTGGAAGGATCCCATCAGAATTCGGCGTGCTCAACCCATTCAAGGCCTTATAGACCTCAATCAGATCACCTCGCAAGTGCCTATACTCCAGGAGCTGCAATTTGCAGAAATTAAGCCTTTCTTGGTAAGAGGACCCCTTCATTCCCCTCATCGATCTTGTTGCCCTTCTTTGTACTCGTTCTAGCAACTCTACATCCTTCCTAAAATGAGGTCTCCAGAACTAAACGCAGTACTCAAGGTGTGGCTTGACCATTGCCTTATACAGAGGGACAATCACCTCCTTTTCCCTGCTGACAAAACCCCATGACCTGCCCTGGCAGCCTGTCTGCATTGCTCAGAAAATTTCATATCTGACTGCACAATTACTCCCAGGTCTTTTTCATTTCTACCACCTTAAGTGTAGAACCACAAAGTTGGTACATTTCTCTGGGGTTACGTCTACCCATATGCAGTTCTTTGCATTTGTCAAGGTTAAACTTCAGTTGCCACTTCTTAGCCCATCTGCCTAAATTATCTAGATCCTGTTGCAGTAGCACAGGATCTAGATAATACACAGATCTAGATCGACATTAAGCCTGATATACCTTCATCAATATCATCGATAAATACGCAAAACAAAAATGGGCCCAACACCGAACCCGGGGGAACTCCACTAATAACATTTGTCCACGAAGAGCAGTGTTCATTGATTACAACTATCTGTCTTCTCCCACTCAACCATTCCTTTATCCCTTGCAGTAACTTGCTCTTAATGCCACTCTGCTCCAATTTGTACAGTAGTCTTCCATGCGCAACAGTGTCAAAAGCTTTCCTGAAATCCAAATATATGATATCAAAATTATTTTTTGCATCCAGTTCCTTTGTAACCACATCATAATATCCTATCAAATTTGTCAGACAAGACTTTCCCTTAACAAACCCATGCTGTGTCTGAATTATTGCTGCAGTCTTGTCTAGATGATCCTGCAATGCATCTTTAACCAGTGACTCCATTATTTTACCCGGAACAGAAGTTAAACTAACTGGTCTGTAATTACTCGTGTCACCCTTCGATCCCCCTTTGTGAATTGGGGATACATTTGCACATCTCCAGTCCGTGGGGACCTCCCCAGGGTCCAAGGATGCTCTCATAATTATGGCTAAGGGTTTGCTTAGTTGCTTTGCTGCCTCCTTTAATATAACTGGATAGATCCCATCTATCCAGTTATATTAAAGTGCTTTTCTTACGTTTAACTTCAACAATTTCTCCTCCACTTTGCTCTCAGTTATTACAAAATCATTAAGTATCCTGCTACAATTTGATAACCTTCTGCCATTTTCAAACCTTAATAATTCCTCATGTGTGAATGTAGATGCAAAATACTCATTCAGTTTGTTTGCTATCTGAGCAGGATCATCAAGAGACGAACCATCGATGTCAAGTGGACCAATCAGATTCATCCCCTTCCTTTTAGAGTTTATATAAGTAAAGAACTCTTTGCTGTGTTTCTTTGCATCCTTTGCCAAGGATTTCTTATAATCTGCCTTTGCCTGCCTAATCTCCTTTGTGACTTGATTATAAACCAGCTTATCGACAGATAAGCTGGTCTATAATCAAGCTTATCGACAGATAAGCTGGTCTGTAACCAAGACTCAGTAGTCGCCTTTACGACAGCAAAAACCCTTCCCTTTACCCCTGATGGTAGTTGAATCTTTAAGAAAATCCCACATCAGTAGACTGTGACCTAGTGGTTCCTTTATCTGCAGATTCTTGATGCATGAAGAATCACTACTGATAATCCGATCAAGAGTATTACCCTCTCTGGTTGCCTCTCTAACGTGCTGCTGTAGAAACAATCATCCAATAAATCCACAAAGCTTTGCTAGTGTGCGAGTGACCAACTGACAAGTTCCACTCAATATCTGGGAAGTTAAAATCCCCCATTATAAGACACTCTGATTTACTGGCCCACTCTATTTCTCTGTACAGTCGTTCGTTGTCCTCATACAAATACAGAAGCGCAAAATAAGTGTAAAATAGGAATAAAAAATAAGATACAATCCACAAAATGCAAGCACAATACACCGACGCCTCGTGGCCTTAGTCGCTTTGAATTCAACACACGCGCAGAGGACTGGGAAGCCAGAAGAAATTCAACATATCGTGCCACAGCCTGTTATGTGTTAGTTAATAATAATGTAATTAAACGACTGATTAATAAAATTTAACAAAAAGGGTATGTTATATGGAAAATCTACAGAACGTGTAAACCACATGCTGAAGGCTAACTCCGCTCCCTCTGTGTGAGAGGGAGCGGAGTGAGCTCTGTGAAAATGCGGTCATTGATCAATCTCACGGCTCTCTTTTGGGAATATTCTGTTTCATCTTCACCTAAATCTTATTAAAGTCAACAAAAGACAAACTTAATAGGAACATCAAAAACATGGCGTCATTCTCGTATAAATCCAGTGAGTACAGAAAGGATCACAAAACGGGAGCAAGGGTTACACTTTTAATTGCTAAGCGTATAGATTAAAGAAGAACATATCCAAGAAATAACTACACTGTACTGACAAAAGTATCCAGAAAGTTCCAAAGTGGAATAATCAGATGATGCCATATTAGCAACCAATCCCAAACTCCGATTAGAATCAGGATCTTACAGATAAATCTAAACTAGTTTATAACAAACTTTGTCATGGTATTAAATACAAAGCTCTTAGCCAAGAGTTGAAAGAACAGTATTAATGAATTCTTTGCTCATATTAGTACCAAAAAGGAAGGAATCTAGAACTTTCCGAGACCATTATAGTCACCTTTATGAAAGCAAAGGCCCTCCCTTTTTCCCTGTTGTGAAGACCACATTAGGGTATTCTTATTAAGAACGACCTGAGTTCAGTAAGTTAGAGCGTTTGTTAACCATTCATGTACGAGTTGCTCTTGTGAAAGTGTTTACTGCTTCAAAAGAGTTGAGTAAACGCCGAGGACATGGTAATTGGTCGCATGAAATATACAAGTGCAAAATGTTTTAACTGGATGACAGTGTGATCGACTGCTGGAACACATTGCTCAATGTCCACACCTTTTTTTCCCGAAAGAAAGGGATTACAAGGATCTTGAACAATCTTGATGTCAAAAATGACTCCAGGACCTAATGGAATGTCTCTACTTTTTCATAAAACCTGTTGTACAAAGTCAGCTCTTGTTTCTGTGCCTTTTTACACTACTTCCATTGATGTTTTACTTTCTGCATTGAAGGCAGCTGCATATTCAGTTTAGTCATATCCAGCCAAGTTATAAAAACGGTGACAAATCCCTCCCTTAGAGTTACCATCGTCTTTGGCTCAACCTTTCCAAAATAACGGAGAAATCCACCAGCCGAAAATTCTTACAATATCTTGAAACCTTCTATCTCATTCGTTGATGGTGTTCCAATGAGAATACCTTGGTTTGTAACACATCTATGGAAAGCTTCTAAGGAAATGTTTGGAAAAGCTGAAGAGGTTGCCCTAGACGTTTCTAAGGTCTCGATGATGTTCGATTGAAAGACCTAATCAAGTTTACATTTTATTGCTTTTGGATAGCCAATGTTCTTTCTGATTGCGTGTGATGGTTGCTGTTGTTTCATTCTTCGCCAGGGCATCATTTTTCTTTCGGCCAAGGTTGTACTCTTCCTTCTAATAGTTATTCACTCTGTATAAATCCCAAATCTGCCAAGCCATGGAATGCTGTTCATCCAGTTCAAGAGAAGTTTTGGAGATGTTGCCCACAAAAATTCTCTTAAGCTCCTAGATTGTCCAAAAGAGTGGCACTTAGTTTAATTAATGGCTCCTCACTTATATACTGGTAGGCAGTCAATCCAAACAAATCTGAGCAGATGACGATGTGTAAAAACGAGAACGGGATGTTTATCTTATTTAAAAAGAGAAGACATCCGGGTGTATAAATGGGACTCATATTCAAAGAACCGCGTGTCACTAACACCTAGAGATTACGTGGGACATCAACCTCACCTTTAATCCCCACTTCAAAGACATGAAGACTAAATACTACACGGCTGTGTTGTCCATAATCCAAGAGCTCTCTGGCTGTCGTGAACCTGGATTCGTTGCCCAGTATGCCCAGAGTCCTGCTCACTATATGTATCGATGATTTGAGCATCTGCCCTACCATGTCATTTGAAACTGTACCTGAAATTAGACTGAACTGTAATAATCCTTCACTCAAACCATATTAAACGTCCTTCGACTTGTGATTAACCTATGTCTGCTTCTGTATTACAAGATCGACACTTCCAGTGCGCTTGTTTTTCATCTGACTCTTTCAGAAGTCAATAGAAGTATTGGATTTAGATTTAGAAGTATTGCATTTCAGAAGTATTTGAATTTAGTTAAACACACGCGCAGCCGTACCCTCATATCTAAGAATCATTTAAAAAACAGCTCCAGACCATCACGCCTCAGCTAAATATCATTGCCGATATGATACAGTCTGGCAGGTAGCTCTTTCCGAGAATCCACACTATCAGGTATGACCGTCAGACTGGTAAACCATGTACCTTTACTTGTCACTCCCAAGCATAGCTTTCCAACAGTCTACGGTCCAAGAATGGCAGGCATTGCAGCAAGCTAGACTGCGTCTGACATTGGTCGGGGTGATTAATGGCTTGTGGAATGCTGACACATGATTCTGGGTAGGACGTGATAAACTATCAATGGAGTAATGTACGGATATTAATGGTAAGTCGGTGTATATATCACTAAGTGGATATCAGTCGAAGTTCCTATGATGTGAACAGTTAATGTATTATTGGTAATATTGCTGAATTGTGAATAATTTTTCTGAAATTTTGATTTTTGTGATATTGGTTCTGATAACTTTGATTACGATTTTTTAATTTTGCTGGATCTTGAAGCTTGTCACAGACGTTGTCTCAGGTATGACCAGATACTTGGAGCTTGCTACCTTAGAGTAAAAAACGCTGGTGGAACGCATTTGGACCGGATTTCAGTGAAGTCCTGTTGTTCTGCAGCATCCAAATCCGCTATTTGCACGTTCAGGACATTAGAATTGTTAGTAATCCTGGGTATACGACCCGTGTGCAAGATAAGAAACACAGTACTTAGTATATTGTAGGGAACCACCCAGGTGAGAACCAGTAATCAGGAATCGAGGCGTGGTGTCCACACCACGCACAGAACGCCGCCGCTCTGTGTCACCAGGCAATACAAAAATGGTAGATGACTTTCACCGACCAATGCAATGACACCACTTCGCATAATGGAGGCTTGAAGTGGTGAAACCCATGTTTAGTCCCCAGGGCAAAGCTCCAGCAACCCCCATCTCTTCCATCTTGCAGTATGATTGATGCCTTTTCAGTTAATAATGGGCATCACGGCGAGATCCAATCTTCGTTATATTTCGAGAGTACAGCTTTGAAACGGTGGTCGCCAGCGACCCGCTAGATAGTCCACCAGATGGAACCTAGGTAATTCTCTAGGAGGCATCCGGATCAGCTAGTGTATAACCTTGCTGCCTATATGTACTCTGTTAATCAATGACTGGAGATATCCGAGTAGCGTGTTTTCGGGGAGTATTCACACATAGGAGAGTTATCTGCCCTCAGTAGGACTGCGTGCATAAGATGACTGTTTACTATGCGGAGGCGAGCTTCAACAACTTCCTCTGTATCGGTCCTGCGCAGACTAAACTGCCAATGTCAGATTACAGGCTTTATCTGATATGGCTTGTTCATGACCTGCCCATTCAAAGATTGTTGCCATTGAGAGAGTAGTTAGTGTAGAGTGTATTAGCTGCTGTAGTCTGTATAGGGGACCAATAGGCAATAAGTAATGTGTGGTTTTGATGTTCCGGCCGCAGCATGTGCCAGTTCATTATTCCTGATCCAAACGTTGCTTGGAATCCAGCAGAAACGAATGCCAAAAGAACACTGAGAAAGAGAAGGTAGCATCTGGAGGATCCTGGTCATGAATGGTTGAGGATTATACCTCATCCACGATAAAGCCTGCAGTATACTTACAGAGTCAGTATTTACCATATACCTCGGTACTGGTAAGTTTTAATATGGTCCAAGGCTAACTCTATAGCATACAACTCAGCTGTGCATAAGTTGCATTCGTGGAGAATCTTCATAGATACTTAGAAAATATTTTTATTTAGAAAGGCGACAGCAGGAAATCCGACAGATAACTCGGACTTCGAACCATCAGTGAAGACAGGGAAGAAGTCAGAGAAATCGGCTCAGGTGGGCTGACAGAAGATAGTGTGATGGCCTTACTCCAATTTTTAATGGAGAAGTCGTATGATGGTAAGCGAGATTTCCAGCGTGGAAATAGTTGCCTTGCTGACTGGGCACCATTGCATACCGCGATGTTAAGCTCTCTGAGCAGCTCTTGGTCACGGATACCAAAAGGAATGATTGGCAGTCTCACGAGTGTTATAGAGAGTTTCCATAGCGACTCTAAAACGGATGCCCACATAAGTTTTCTGGTAGCGATTTCGGTTTTAAAGTATATTTTAATGACAATTGCTTTTGTCTGAGCAATAGTGGTGGTTCATCTCCTTCCACGCATAAACTCGGGACAGGGAATGTTCTAAATGCTCCAGTAGCAATGCTGATGGTGAACTGGTTCTAGCCATCGTGGTATAGCGTACTACGATGGTTAGAACCTTTCTAGCCGTACGCTTGGGTCCCATAATCTAATTTAGATTGGACAAGTGCATGATAAAGCTGGAGTAAAGTGCAACGGTCTGCTTCCTATTTATTGGGGGAGATGGCACGCAGAAGGTTCAATCCCCTCGTGAACTTTGTTTGCAGTTAATGGATATGTGATAAAAATATCAACTTCTTATCGAATATGAGCCCCAAGAATTTTGTCTAGGTGTTACTGGAATGGCGTTTTGTCCGAGCTTGAATTCCGGTTCAGGGTGAAGGCTCTGTTGGGGACAAAAATGTACGCAGACGGTCTTCTGAGGAAAGAACCTGAAACCATTAGCCATTGCTCAAGGAGATGATGTAGACTCAAGTTCGAATAGCAAAGCTTAATAGAGATTATGTAGTCAATGGCATGATGCAATTGCCTTTCGATGATCCCTCCTTTGTACGACTGTGAGAAGATGCTCAAGTCATCTACAAAAGAGGGCATTCTTTACGGTTGTAGGACGTTGATCAGTATAAAGTTAACTTTGATAGCTAAAAAACATAACACATAGAACTGATCCTAGTGGAACCCGTTTCGGCCTTTTGCCAAATCATTTTGGCGAAAGGCCGAAAGAGAGTGCATTATATACGAACCTGTAAAAACTGATTTGAAAGGAAGTTTTTAATAAAAATGGCAATGCCTTTTAAAATTCCGAATCTCCAAGCCATGTTAGATGCTTTTCCACGTCAAAGAAACCGACATCTGACCGTCCATGTTTCAGGAAAGCATGACGAATAGATGTCCCTTCGAAAGCCATACTGGTACTGGAAAAGAGGTCATTAGCTTCTATATATCACATAAGACGAGCATTGACCATTCTTTCCAGAATCTTGGCAGAGCAATAGGACGGTCATTTTTTTGCCATTTTTGGTTTCTGGAAGGTAAGGAAGATTGCCGAATGCCACGAGTCTGGAAAGTCCTCTTCAAGATGGATTCTATTGTAGAGACAGAGCAAGAGATCCACGGATTCTGATGATAGATCGATATCGTCTGGCACGACAGCACTCGATTTGTAGAAGGATAGTTCCACTTTCATCCCCCACAGTGTAAAAGGCTGGTTGTAAGCCTCGCAGCCATTTGAAGATAGCTTCTATTGCTGTTTTCTGATTTGTGTCTGAGGGCTGCAAACTCTGGAGATAGGATGTTTCTGAAGACACCTTAGGAAATGTCTCCCCTAGAGTGTTCGCATTTGCACTTAGACCTCTAATTGTACATCCGTTATGTTCCAGGATCAATGAAGAGTGTGATGTGTATTTGTTCTTCATTTTCCAGACTTTGTCCCGGATGGCTACGGGATTGGCAACCCGTATGAAGGAAGATGTGAATCGGATCAAAGATTCTTTTTAACTTTGACGCCTGATGTAATGTGCTTTGGCACGTGCAGTTTCAAGGCTACTAGATTAGCTGTGGTGGGTTAACAACGAAATATTCCCCATGTTTAGTTTGAGCCTTCTTTGCTGCTGTGCATTCTCCATTCCACCATGGTTTGGAAATCGTGGAAACGAAGGCGACGTCTTTGGAATTGCAATTGCCGCTGCTTAGACGATTCTTTCTGTGATGTTGATTGATTGAATCCTGGGAGACTAGGTGGTATTAAACGTGATGATATGTCAGAAGGCATTCCAGTCAGCTTGATCAAGCTTCCATCGTGGTATCCTAGACGGATGGCACTGTCTCCCAATTGAAAGAGTGGAGAACATGGGAAAGTGTTCACTACCATAAATGTTGTCATCCACCTCCCATGGTCAAACAGGGAGGAATGAAGGGAGAACATGTACAGAGATCTGTGGCACTAAATGTACCGGTAGACATGTAGAAGATGGTGTTATACCCCACACTTAGAAGTTCGGATCATTGTTTTCAACAATAATCTGAATTCTTCTATTGATGTCAGCACTACCCAACAGATTATTATGTCCATTGAAATCCCTTAATAATAGACAAGGGGGACTGCAATTGCTTAATGAGCTCATCAAGGTCAGCCTGGGGGATATTATTCCCAGTTGGCAAATGGAGCAAATCGTTAAGAGGAATCCTACTGCAAGACAAATTACCACAGCCTCCAAGTTGGTGGTAAGTAGCATAGCTTGAAAGGGGGTAGGGGTATATGGTTACCCACAAGGATTGAAACTCCTCCATGAGCCAGTCCATCTCCAGCTCTGTCTTTGCGAATAATTGAACAGTTAGCTCATGATTGCACAGGAGTGCCTTGATGCCATCACTATTTCGATGGAATCAACGGCAATTCCATTGTAAGAATTTCAATGCCCATTCTTAAGATTTGTTGGGTTCGTCCAGTGGCTTCCGAAAGGCTGGGGGCTTTGTTTTCTCAGGTCGCTCTCTTTTATCTCTCTTTGGAAAATATGCACGTTAGCGTGTATCTATTTCTTCTTCTTTAGCAAAGAGTTTCAGGGCAAATTCATTGTGCATAGCCTTAAGTTCTACATCTATTATTTGTTGTATTGCCGGTGACTTTTCCGGTTTCTTTGGAGTTTCTTTACCATCGTGTTTTCGAATGGGGTTTACAGGAGTGGCGGGTGACTGCGTTTTTTGGGTAGGGTTTTGTGAACTCGATAAATAGCGTGTAATGTGAGTGAGCGACTTCCTTGGAGGAATAATAATATCAGTTTGAGTCCGATGATACTATTCCAGAAACTTTCTGGACGTATGAGGGCTTGACGCTATTTATTGGTTGCATGCATTGTCTGGCCTCCTGGTAGGAGATGTTCAGCTCTGTTTTTAGTTCTTGAATTTCTTTTTACATCCTTCCACCGTTGGCATGCTCGAGAGTATACAAGTGTCCTCCTTAAGAGTTAGTACAATTTGGCTTATAAATCAAACATTCCTTTAGTCTTTGCCACCACATCGAGCACAGGCAGAGTTACTACGACAACCTTTTTGTGAGTGGCTGTACTTTTGACATCTAAAACACCTCAGTGCGTTTTGTATGTTAATCCTCACTGGGCAGTCTAAAGAGACTGCCTTGGAGTTCTTGAGGTATTAAATGTGAGAATGAGAAATCGGGTGGGAACTAGATTCTCATCCTTCTGCATTTATATGCGCCTGACAGTTAGCACTCATTGATCTTTTATTTCGGAGCAGATCTCTTCTTCTTCGGCGTGTTTTCTATTTGATGTTTCGGCTAAAATGGCTCCTGAACGCAGCCATTTTACGGATTTAGGTGATCCTCTCTACCCTTTCAATCCTTTCTGAATGAAGGAGGATTTTTCCGATTGATCACTATTCAGAGGAATGGAAAATGATCGGTTTGTTTTGCTTTGCTGTGAGTTTTATTGGCGCATTAGCAATTCATGCAATAATTTTCTAAAACCAGGTCATAAAAGTACACAGTTAAGATTGTTGCCATTGGGAGAGTAATTTCGAATTCAACTGCCTGTAGTCTGTATAGGGGACTAACAGGCAATGAGTGCTGTGGGGTTTTGGTGATCTGGCCGCAGCATTTGCCGGTTCAATACCTTTGATCCCAATATACCTTGGAATCCAGCAGAAACGAATGTCGAATGAACACTCAGAAAGAGAATGTAAACATCTGCTGGATCCGGGTCAGGAATGCATGAGGATTACTCTATAGCATACAACTCAGTCGTATGTATGCTGCTTTCGTGGGGGACCTTCCCAGCTATGGTACTACTTGGAGAGACAGCAGCAGATCCGACAAACAACTCTTGACTTCGAGCCATCAGTGAGGAGAGGCAAAAAATTCAATGTATTCGGTTCGGTAGGCAGAAAATTGGGAGATGGCGTTATCCCAATTATTAATGGACGAGTCTCATGGTGGTAACCGAGCACGCCAGGGTGAGAGCAGTTGCCTTGGTGATTGGGCAACATTGTCTATCGTAATGTTGAGCTCTCTGAGCAGTTCTTGGACAAGGGTACCAAAAGGGACGGTTAGCAGCCTAAAGCAGTTATAGATAGTTCCCCTGTTGTTATTTGAAGACGGAAGTCCCCGTAAAGTTGTCTGAGAGGGATTTCAGCTATAAAGTATATTTTAGCGACAATTGCTTTCGTCGGCGCCATAGTGGTGGTTCACCAGCTTTGACGTAAAAACTCTGGACAGGAGATGTTTTAAATGCTCCAGTAGCAATACGGATGGCTTGGTGGGAATTGGGTTTGGCCACTGTAGTGGGCTGCTTCTAGCCGATACGTACACTTAGCATTAGTAGAGGCATACGATTCACCCCTCCATTCGTTCCAGTGCCTGTCCAGCTCAGCCTTAAATTGATTTAGGCCATTAGCTTCACAACAAAAGATGGAAGTCTGTTCTTGCAATCAACTACCCGCTGGCTAAAGGCAAATTTCCGCACATCTATTCTACCACTGTCTTTCCTCAATTTGAATCTATGCCCCCTCAGGTTCTTAATTTGAGCAAGAAGAAGAATCCCATCAGCATTCAGCTTGCTCAAGCCATTCAAAGCTTTATACACCTCTATCAGATCACCTCGCCGGTGCCTACTGTCCAGGCGAGGCAATTTGCAGAACTTAAGCCTCTCTTGATAAGAGCACCGTTTTGTTCCCCTCACCAATCTTGTTGCCCTTATTTGTACTCGTTCTAGCAACTCAACAACCTTCCTAAAATGAGGCCTTCAGACCTGTAACAGTATTCTAGGTGTGGCTTGATCATTGCCTTGTATAACGGGATAATCACCTCACTGTCCCTGCTAGCAAAATTCCTATATATCATTGACAAGACTCCATGAAGTGCTCTGGAAGCCCGTCTGCACTGCTCAGAAAACTTCATAGCTGACTGCACAATTTTACCCCAGGTCTCTTTCATTCTCCACTACCCTGAGTGTAACACCACCCAGTTGGTACATTTCTCTTGGGTTATTGCTACCCATATGCAGTATTTTGCATTTTTCAATGTTAAACCCCAGTTTCCACTTCTCAGCCCATTTGCCCTTCTCATTCTCATCCATATAGATCCAGTTGGAGTAGCATACTGTCTTTACTGCCGTTAACAACCCTGCCAACCTTCGTATCATCTGCAAACTTGGACATTAAGCCTGATATACCTTCATCAATATCAATGATAAATATACAAAACAACAGTGGACCCAACACCGAACCCTGGGGAACTCCACTATTAACATTTATCCACGAAGGGCAGTGTCCATCGATTACCACTCTCTGTCGTCTCCCACTCAACCTTCCCTTTATCCATTGTAGCAACTTATCCTTGATGCCATACCTCTACAATTTGTACAGTGGTCTTCCATGCACAACAGTATCAAAAGCCTTTCTAAGATCCAAATATATGATATCAAAATTATTTTTTGCATCCAGTTCCTTTGTAACCACATCATAATATCCTATCAAATTTGTCAGACAAGACTTTCCCTTAACAAACCCATGCTGTGTCTGAATTATTGCTGCAGTCTTGTCTGGATGATCCTGCAATGCTTCTTTAACCAGTGACTCCATTATTTTAACCAGAACAGAAGTTAAACTAACTGGTCTGTAATTACTCGTGTCACCTTTTGAACCCACTTTGTGAATTGGTGATACATTTTCACACCTCCAGTCCATGGGGACCTCCCCTGAGTCCAAGGACGTGCTCATAATTATGGCCAAGGGGTTGCTTACTTCCTTTACTGTATCCTTTAATATAACTGGATAGATCCCATCCACCCCAGGTGCCTTTTTTATGTTTAACTTCAACAATTTCTCCTCCACTTTGCTCCCTGTTAGAGTTTGATAAACTTCTGGCACTCCCCTCATTGAATGACTTCTCATGTGTGAATGTAGATGCAAAATACTCATTCAGTTTATCAGCTACCTGAGCATGATCATCAATAGTGAACCCATCTATGTTTAGTGGTCCAATCTGATTCATCCCTTTCCTTTTAGAGTTTACGCAAGTAAAGAACTCTTTGCTGGTTTTCTTTGCATCCTTTGCCAAGGATCTCTTGTAATCTGCCTTCGACTGCTTAATCTCCTTTGTGACTTGATTACAGATTAACTTATATCTGCCATAGGTTTCTGTGTCACGTGATACTTTATATGCATCCCATGCATTTTTCTTCTCTGTTACGAGTCTCATTAGTTCATTTGACAACCATTTAGGCCTAAACCTTGAACAATATTTCTTAGTTGGAATGAAAAGCCAGGTAGCCTCCAAAATTAAGTCCCTGAAGGCTTCCCATTTAGAATTCAACGTTGGTAACATCACCAGTTGATTCCACTGTACAGAATTTAAAAACTCTCTGAGACCCCTGTAGTCACTTTTATGAAAGCAAAAGCCCTTCCCTTTAGCCTTGATGGTAGTTACATCTTTAAATAAATCCCACCTCAGTACATTGTGATCACTGCCACCTAGTGGTTTCTTTTTCTGCAAATTCTTAATGCATGAATAATTACTGCTGACAATCAGATCAAGAGTAATACTCAATCTGATAGCCTCCCGAACATGTTGTGTAGAAAACAATCATCCAATAAATCCACAAAAGCCTTGCTAGTGTGCAAGTGAGCAAGCCATAAGTTCCAGTGAATATCTGGAGAGTTAAAATCCCCAATCGTAAGACATTCTGATTTACTGGCCCACTCTATTTCTCTGCACAATTACTCATTATACCCATCAGATTCATTAGGCCTATAACACATACCTACTCTCGTTTTTCCTTTCGCAGTGCTTATGTCACACCAAACAGACTCAACATTGCATTGTTCACCAACATCAATTGGATGCACTTGCTTTGATTTTATGTGTTTCTTAACTAACAGCCTAACCCCTCCTCCCTTCTTGTCTTGTCTATCCTTCCTGTACACATTGTACTCCCCAAATTCCAGTTCTGCACTGCTTATGTCTCTGTGACACCACGTCTCTGCTATCCCAACAATATGTGCCTTTGATGTCTTGACTAGCACTTCAAGGTCATCGAATTTATTAACTATACTCCTAGCATTGGTGTACATGCAAGTATACATTCACCTTTTTCTACTCTTAGTTACCCTAACACTCCCATGTATTTACTTGTTCCACTGATTCCCAGCAGTCCTGGAAATTTCCATTGCCTTGCTTTCCAGGCTGCTGCTCATTCCAATAGAAGCAGTACAAGAATTGCTTTCGTCTCTGCTTGCGGCTACGTTAATCTTTTAGTCTGTGAATCCCCCCAAGCTAGCAGTTTTCCGACCCAACCTAACACTGCCTCGATAGCATCAGCAAATATTCTTGCACCCTTTCTATTTAAGTGTATCCCATCCCTGTAGAAGCAGACTCTCCTGTTTTAAAAAGTACAGACTAGGCTGAAAAAAATTCTACCCCTTGAGCCTTGCACAATCCCTCCAGGGCCGAATTGATCGACAAGGCTCTCATCATATACTCCCTCCTATCGTGTCTGGGCAGAATTGCAGACACTTTCACATTCAACCCTAAATCGCGACTTTTTTCCAACCTTGACCTGTACTTGTTGAGTAAATCTGCAGATCTCTTACTCGTAAGGTTATTAGTGCCAACGTGTACAACAATATCACCTTCTGTGCCCTTAAAAGATGATATCTGCTCTACAACGTCATCAACCTTTGCCCCTGGGAGACACACCCTGGTCTTGTTCCACCTATCCTTCTTGCACAGTATATTCCCCGTCTCCCTGAAAATAGTCACCAACAATAACTAGCTTCTTTGGGAACAGCCCAATCTGTTTGGAGATTGCCTTAATGCACAGGAGGAGCTCTACCGTTGAACTGGGCAGCTGAGAGCTTGATGGGCCCCTCATATTAATTTCTTCGAGGGCATTTATCCTACTCCTCAAGCTCTCATAGTCTTATCGAATATGAGCCCCAAGAATTTTCTGTTGGGTGCTACTAGAATGGTGTTTTGTCCGTGCTTGAGTTTTGATTAAGGATGAACGTTCCGTTTGCGAGAAAGGTGTACGCCGACGGTCTTCTGAGGCAAGAACCTGAAACCATTCAAAAAAAATTTTGATCAAAGATATCCTTCAAAACTCCAAATCTCCAAGCAGTGTCATGCGCTATGTCCATATTAAAGAACACAGTTACAAGGTGCTTGCATGTGAGGAAAGCATCTTGAATAAATGCTTGAAGTCTTATAAAATGGTAGTGTTGACCTGTATCTTCGAAAACCACATTTTACTTTGGAAAGGAGGTCATTTGCTTCTAAATAGCACATGGCACGGGCATTCACCATCCTTTTTAGGAGCTTGCAGAAGCCGCTTGTCAAAACAATTGGGCGGTAATTATTTGGAAAATTTCGGAAATTTCCTGGTTTTGGGAATGCAAACACCTTATGCTCGGAGTCTGGAAATTCATCTTCCAGGTAGACGCTGTTAATATATTCAGATGAAAGATGTTATCTGGCCCGACAGCATTCATCTGGGACAGTGATAGTGCCGCTTTCATTTCCTGTTCTGTAAAGGGTTGATTGTGGTCTTCATAGTTCTTTGAAGAGAACTTTAAAAACTGTTACTTTTTAACATTTTGTTTGAGGGCCAGAAACTCAAGGGTGTAAGATGTTTTGGCAGACATTTTAGCAAATAACTCCCCAAGAGTGTTTGCAATTGCAGTTAAGCAATTGCACATCCATCGTGCTCTAGAATCGATGAAGGATATGATGTGTCTCTGCCCTTCGTTTTTGGACTTTAGTCCAACCAAAGCTTAGGTGATGATGCGTGGTTGATGGAAGATGCAAAATGGATCCAAGTTCCTTCGGACTCTGACATCTTACGTAACGTGCTTTGGCATGTGCACTTTTGAGCCTGTTTGGTTATGTGGTAGGGTAACGGCCAAATAATCCCCACGCCTTGTTGTGAACCTTTCTTCCTGCTGTGCATTTAGTATTCCACCATGGTTTTGGAAATGGTGGAAACCGAGTCGTCGTCTTTGGAATTGCAATTGCCGCTGTTTGGACAACACTGTCTGTAATGTGCTTTACCGTGTCATTAATTGTCTCATTGCTGACTGTGGTGGTATTAAATGATGCCAGATCTTTGGAGGCACTTAGCGTTATCAATCTTCTACTGTGGAATCCTGGACGGATGTCATGGTCTCCCATTGAAAAGGGTGTATGATCACTAGAGATCACCACTCAGGGAAGTGATCACTACCATAATGGTTATCTTCATCCTCCGATGTACAAATAGGAAGGGGAAAAGGGAAGAAAGAGAGATCAATCGCAGAAAATGTACGTGCAGACATATGGAAAAAGGGGTTTATGTCCCACACTTAGCAGGGCCGGGTCCTCGTTTTCGAGCAGCTCTCTCTAGTCCGACCCCTTCCATTGATATCAAGCACTGCTACACAGATTATTGTGTCCATTAAAATCTCCTGGTAACAGAAAATGGGATGGCAATTGCCTAATGAGATCATCAAGGTCTGCTTGGGGGATGTCGTTTCCACGTGGCAAATGGAGCAAGCAGTTGAGAGGAACCGTAGCGTAAGACGATTTTCTACCCATAATGGTGGCGACTCCTCCGTCCATCTCCAGCTGTCCTTGCGAATAACTGAACAGTTACGAAATAATTGTCCTCATTTGCCTTTCAATATGTATCCTGTGAGCAAAAGCAGTTGACTCGTGCTTACTCAGGAGGGCCTGATGTAGTCTCTTTTTTGATGGAATCCACGACATTTCCATTGTACAAATTTGAATGCATCCATTATTTAGATTTGTTGGATCAATCCGCTGGCTTCCGAAGGGATAAGGGCTTGGGTTGCTCAGTTCTGGCTTTATCTTTCTTTGGAAAGAGACGACGTTGACCATATCTTCTTCTGCAAAGAGTTCCAAGACCGAGTCGTCTGGCACTTCCATATCCTCTACATCCATTGTTTCTTGTATTGCAGGTGGCTCTTCCGATCTTTTTTGCTTTTTTTTACCACTTGGTTTTGGTAATGGTGGTGCAATAGGAGATGTGGATATAGGTGTGGCAGCTGATTGTCCTTTTTGGGCGGGACTTTGTGAGCGCAATAAATATCGTGAAATCGGAGTGAATGATTTCGGTGTTATAGTCACCTTAATTTTTTCGTACCGATGGTACACATCACAGAAACCTTCTGGGCTTATGAACGCTTCCCGCTGTATATTGGTTGGATGCGTTTTCTGATTTCTTGGTAGGAAATATTCAGCTCTGTTTTTAGTTTTTGGATTTCTGTTTCATCTTTCCGTTGCTAGCATGCTCTAAAGTGGTCAGAATGCTCTCCTTGACAATTTACACTGATCAGCTTGGAAGTTGAACGTTCCTGGCTTTCATGGTCTTTCGCACCACATCGAGCACAGCCAGGGTTACCACGACAAGCTGCTTCAGCAGCCTGCCTTGATGGAACTTGGAGGCCGTGGGTATTGAATGTTAAGATAAGAACTTCATTAGGGACGAGATTCCCATCGTTTCACATCGATATTCTCTTGACAGCCGTCGCTTCATTGTCTCTCAATTCAGAGCAGATCTCTTCTACAGAGACATGAAGAAGGTCCCACTCTGATATGACATCGCGTGAAGAGTAAAAAGTTCTGTGACGGATTATCTTGATAGGCATTCCCCCATCGATGTGGATTTCAGGATTTTTTCAGCATAATGTGCTTGAAACTTCGACTTAGGTGATCCTGCCAACTCTTCTAAACATTTCTGGATGAAGAAGAGCGACATCTATACAGCTAACTGCTTTCTAGTGTCACTGACGGTGATGTGTCCTCAGGTCTGATTCTTTTTACGTTGTTTTCAGTGTTGTCATTTCAAGTAGGTAGGGGTTTTGTGGGTTACCAGAAGAAAGAGTAGAATTTACATTACTCATAGGACTAAAATAAAAATTTCAGGTGCCTTAAGTGCCTCGCCCACCACGGAGCCCTACGAGAGGTCGCCCGCTCAGGAACTAGCAGTTACTGCGTACACGAATGGGACGCCAAGTCCGCATAGGATCATGAAACCCATATTTCCAATAAATCTTGACCCCGTCCTAGGACCAAAAGGAGGGAAACTTATTGGAATGCAGTTGATCCTAGTACTAAGAACAACTCGCCGATTGATCCCAATCGGACCGGTACAAGATCTCCTGCCTTGTCTAAGCAGGGGTCAAAGTGATGTGTGTTAGGACTGGGTCCATCACCCACCAAGTTCCACCAAACTCAGCTTCCTTAATTATTCGCTGTATGAACCGTTTCGCTTCCTAGGTGGTACTTGTGCGTATATCAGCTCTGATATTCCCTGTCAATGATTAGTAATTCGGAAACTCTTCTTTTCGATTTCCTCTGGCTTGAAATCTCACTAAATCCATCTGTCAAATTCTAAGTACTTCAGATCACAACTTGGTGATGGCCTCTCTTCCTCAATGGGGCCTAATGACTCTGATGAGTATAATAAGAAACTGTGCAGGGAAATAGAGTGGGCCAGTAAATCAGAGAGTCTTATAATGGGAGATTTTAATCTCCCAGATATTGACTGGAATTTGGGGGCTGGTCACTCACACACTAGCAAGGCTTTTGTGGATTTATTGGATGATTGTTTTCTACATCAGCATGTTCGGGAGGAACTAGAGGGAGGAATACTCTTGATTTGATTATCAGCAGTGATTCTTCATGCATTAAGAATCTGCAGATAAAGGAACCACTAGGTGGCAGTGATCACAGTGTGCTGAAGTGGGATTTACTCAAAGAGGTAACTACCATCAGAGGTAAAGGGAAAGGTTATTGCTTTCGTAAAGGCGACTACGATGGACTGAGACAGTATTTAAATTCTATACAGTGGGATCAACTGATGATATTGCCAACAGCAAATTCAAAATGGGAAGCATTCAAAGAACTTATCGTGGAAGCTACTAGGCTTTACATACCAACTAAGAAATATTGTTCAAGGTTTAGGCCAAAATGGATGTCAGATGAACTAATGAGGCATATGGCAGAGAAGAAACATGCATGGGATACATACAAATTAACACGTGACACAGAAGCCTATGATAGATACAAGTTGATCTGTAACCAAGTTACAAAGGAGGTTAGGCAGGCGAAGGCAGATTACGAGAAATCTTTGGCAAAGGATGCAAAGAAAAACAGCAAAGAGTTCTTTACTTATGTAAACTCTAGAAGGAAGGGGATGAATCAGAATGGTCCACTTGATATCGATGGGTCAACTGTGTTGACGAACCTGCTCAGGTAGCTAACAAACTAAATGAATATTTTGCATCGACATTCACACATGAGGAGTTATTCAGAGAGGGGAATGCCAGAGGTGTATTCAACACTGGCAGTAAGCTAGAGAATCTTGTAATAACTGAGAGTAAAGCGGAGGAGAAATTGCTGAAGATAAATACAAGAAAGGCACCTGGGGTGGATGGGATCTATCCAGTTATATTAAAGGAGGCAGCAGAGGAAGTAAGCAAACCCTTAGCCATAACTATGAGAGCTTCCTTGGACTCAGGGGAGGTACCCGCAGACTGGAGATGTGCAAATGTGACCCCAATTCACAAAGGAGGATCAAAGGCTGACACAAGTAATTATAGACCTGTGAGTTTAACTTCTGTTCCCGGAAAATTAATGGAGGCACTGGTTAAAGAAGCACTGCAGGATCATCTAGACAAGACTTCAGTTATAGCTCGGACACAGCATGGTTTTGTTAAGGGGAAGTCTTGCCTGACCAATTTGATTGGATACTATGATGCAGTCACAAAGGAACTGGATGCAGGGAATAACTTTGATATTATATACTTGGATCTTAGAAAGGCTTTTGATACTGTTGCACATGGAAGACTGCTGCACAAATTGGAGCAGTGTGACATTGGAGGCAAATTGCTGCTGTGGATAAAGGGGTGGTTGAGGGGGAGAAGACAGAGAGTGGTAATCAATGGACATTGCTCGTCCATTGTATACAGTACTGTATACAGGTCTGGAGGCCTCATTTTAAGAAGGATGTAGAGCTGCTGGAACGAGTACAGAGAAGGGCAACAAGATTAGTGAATGGAACAAAGGGGTGCTCTTACAAAGAAAGGCTTAAGTTTTGCAAATTACAGTGTCTGGAGACTAGGCACCAGCGAGGTGATCTGATAGAGGTGTATAAAGCCTTGAATGGTTTGAGCATGCTCAATGCTGATGGGATTCTGCCTCTTGCTCAGAATAATCACCTGAGAGGGCATAAATTCAAATTGAGGAAAGACAGATGTAGGATAGACGTGCGGAAATTTGCCTTTAGCCAGCGGGTGGTTGGTTGGTGGAATTTACTTCCATCCCTTGTCGTGGAAGTTGATAGCCTAAATAAGTTTAAGGCTCAGCTGGACAGGTTTGTATTTCGAACGAACAAAGGGGTGAAGTGGAAGTGGTTTTTTTTTTTTTTTTTTTGGCTGATGCTGCATAAGCTTGCTTTCTTGCATCAAATGCCTCTACTAATGCTATTGCTAATGCTAATGCTTTCCCTTCTTGCCATTCTCAGCTTCATGTTGTGTGGCTGTTGTTGTTGTTGTTGTTGTTGGGGTTTATAGTGCAATGGCTACTTAGGCCATATTGCACTTATGGAAGTGATGCATACAGTCTGTGTTTGTTGATTTATAAGCAGTTAAATACGGTTATACAATCTTATTCGTTTTAGAAAGGAGAAGAATTCTGCAAGATTTGAATTTTCGCCTATGATATGGTGAAGTGACAAAGGTTCCTTTAAATTTGACAGAGAATTGAAAGACATTAGTCGAGCATTATTATATAGAGTACAGTCCAGAAGTATGTGTTTGACTGTGAGTGGTGTATGACAATGCTTACACTGGGGAGGATCATTTCCTGACAAAAGAAACAGATGGGTTAAATGAGTATGTCCAATTCTGGCTCTGGCTAGAATTACTTCTTCTTGTCTGTTTGCTATAGAGCTAGAAGCCCATAATTTTGGTAAGGGTTTTAGTTGGAATAGTTTATTTTGGAATTGTGTTTGCCACTGAAGAGTCCATTGATCTTTACATATTCTTTGTATATTCATTTTATAATCTGTGACAGGTACTAGCGAATTCGTTGGGGCTGGGCTGGATGGATTTTTGGCAGCATCATCTGCAATTTCATTCCCTGGTATTCCGGTATGGCCTGGAATCCAGCAGAAGATAACCTTTTGCTGATGCTCTCTAAGTCGTATCAACTGTGTTTTGATGAGCTTTAATATCGGATGAGTAGGTGGGGAATTGTTTTGCAATGCTAATACGGAACCTTGCGAGTCTGTGTAAATTATGCTCTTTTGAATTGACATATGGAAGACATTTTCTAATGCAAGCTTTATGGCAAATAATTCAGTTGTGTAGCTACTACACTCTGTCGGAAGAGATTGAGAAACTATTTTATCAGGGAGTACCACTGCTGCACCCGATCCACTCTCGGATTTCGACCCATCTGTATATATTTTAGCGAAGTCAGGATAATGTTGGCCATGTTCAGTGTGCAGTTGTTGGATGGTAAAGTCTGATAGGGAGTGTTTACCCCACTGGTGGAAGTACTTGTCACAACATGGCGTGATGTCAGACCATGGAGGGTCAGGATCTATAGGATCTTGCAAGATTTTATCGAAGTGTATATCCCAATCTTCTGTTAGATGTTTTAGCCTAATACCAGCAGGCCGAACTGTCTGTGTTTTGTTTCTATACAGGGTCATATACAGCGGATCATGAAGTATTGACCAATTAGGATGGGTTACCTGGCTTTGGATCTTGATTGCATAGTTTAACAGCAACATCTTTCTCCTGATATTTAGAGGAGGTTCATGGGCTTCGATATATAAACTTTGCACTGGAGATGTTCTGAATGCACCTAATGCTGATCTAAGAGCTGAATGTTGGATAGGGTTGAGCCGAGATAAAACACTCTCCCTAGCAGAATCAAAAACAGGCGCCCCGTAGTCCAGGCGTGATCTAATTATGGCTCTGTATAGGTGAAGCAGGGTTTTACGATCTGCTCCCCATGCTGTCGCTGATAAAACTCTGAGTATGTTCAGTTTCTTTTGACAGTTTGTCCGGAGATATTCAACGTGTTTTTGGAAGTTTAACTTGTTGTCGAAAAATAATCCTAGTAGACGAATACAATTAGCTATGGGAAGAGGTTGGTTATTCAAGTGGAGCTCGGGCTCAGGATGCATATTTCGTCTGTTACAGAAGTGTATGGCAGCAGATTTCTGGCTGGACAGTCTATAACCATTTTCTGTCATCCATGTCACGATGCAATTAATTGATATTTGTAGCTGGCGTTCAATGTAATGCATGTTTTGAGAATGACAGGATATTGAGAGATCATCTGCAAAGAGGTAGGAATCTACAGTTTTCGGAATGAGTTCAATTATGTGGTTCATTCTCATTGTAAATAAAGTGGCACTGAGAACCGACCCTTGCGGAATTCCTTCTTCTTGGGTAAAGATCTTAGAGAGGGTTCCCCGGTAACGGACTTGAAAGGATCTCTGATGTAGAAAATTTTTTATAAAGTATGATAAATTACCTCTCAGGCCAAGAGAATGCAGATCTTTTAAGAGGCCGAATCGCCAAGTAGTGTCGAAGGCTTTCTCAACATCAAGACAGACCATTACGAGATGTTCCTTCTTGACGAAAGCATTTCTAATGTTTGTCTCGGTTTTGATCATGAGATCCAATGAAGATCGATTTTTCCGGAATCCAAATTGGTTGTTGTTAATCAAGTTTTGGGACTCCAGGAACCAAGTGAGACGGCGATGTATCATTTTCTCTAGGGTTTTGCTTAGACAGCTGGTAAGGGATATTGGTCTGTAATTTTGCGGAACAGAACGATCTTTACCGGGCTTTGCAATTGCTAGTACATAAGAATGACTCCAGGAACTTGGGAAGGTATGTTCGGAAAAAATGCGATTGAAAAATATGAGCAGTAATGAGAGTGATCTCTGATCCAAATTTTGCAACATTACATAGTATATCCCATCTGGGCCAGCAGCACTGTTTCTTGAGTTGTTAAGGGATTGTTGCAGCTCAAGCATGGTAAATGGTTTGTTGTAAGGTAAAGCGGAATTGTCAGTGAAATTTAGTCTGGATTTCTCTGTAATTGTTTTAAGTTTTTGAAATGTTTGATCATAGGCGATAGAAGAGGACAGCTGAGAAAATGTGGTTCCCAGTGCATTTGATATTTCTGTAGGGGTAGAAAGCTCCTGTCCATTCCAGTTCAATAGTGGGGTGGATAAAGGAGGAAATTTACTGTTTAAACATTTTATTTTTCTCCAGATTAATCTAATATCAGTATTTTTATTCACTGACGAGGCGAATTTAATCCAGTTTTCTTTTTTCGCTTTACGTCTGATGTAACGAGCTTTTGCTCAAAGACGTTTATAACTAATAAGATTGAGGGTGGTTGGGTGTTTGCGGAAAAGGTTCCAGGCTTTGTTTTTCTCTTTTTTCGCATGGTTGCAGTCCTCATTCCACCAATAATTTGTTTTTCGTCTATTTCTTGCTTGATATTGAGGAATGGTAGCGGATGCGGCTGACAGAATTTCATTTGTGATGTGCTCAGTAACACTGTCGATGGAACAGGACTGAATAATGTAGTTGTCAAATGATATTTGCGTTCTGTATTTTGTCCAATCAGCTCTTGAAAATTTCCATTTCATTGGATTTTCTGTTGGGAAGGAACAGGATGTTTGAATTTTGCAGATTATGGGATAGTGATCACTGCTATAAGGATCGCTTAGAGTTACCCACTCTATACTTGGAAAGAGGATTGGGGAACAAATGGTAAGGTCTATTGTAGAGGTTGTACCTGTAGGGAGATGGATATATGTGGGAGTGCCAGTATTTAGTAAAGTTAAATTTTGCCTGTCTATCAACATTTCAATAAGCTTCCCTCGTTTGTCTGATATAGGTGAACCCCATATTGGATGGTGGGCATTAAAGTCTCCTAGGATACAAAAGGGAGATGGTAACTGCAAGACAAGATCTTCGATTTCTTGAATGGTATATTGATGATTTGGTGGAAGATAGATTGAAACCAGTGTCAGTGTAATACCATTTACAACGCGAGTGGCAACAGCTTCTAAGGAGGTTTGTAAATGGATGCGTCTGGAGGGGATACTTGAATCCACGAGTATTGCTACTCCTCCGTGAGCACTGTTAGTGTCAGCTCTGTCTTGTCTAAACAAGGTATAATTTTTGATTTTGATTGAGATCTGAGGTGTCAAATTCGTTTCCTGCAAGCACATTGCAAGAGGTCGGTATAGGTGAATTAATTCATGGATATCATCGATGTTGCTGCGAAGGCCTCTACAGTTCCATTGGATGATCTGTTCCATTATTTGGATTTGAAAGAGGGAGATGAATCTGACTGCTTTTTATATGTGGGTTGTTTGTGACGATCCAGCTTAGGTTTTTCTTTTCTGGGGAAATTGGGGCGTGTTGAATTATTGCTATCTTCCATTTCATCATCTGCATGTAATTCAAGGAGGTCTTGGGTAGTCGTATCGTCGGTATCCATCCTTGTTGAGGGTGGTTGATTAACCTCGACATTATCTGATTTTTGAGGTTTTTCTGTTACTTTACCTTGGGTTATGATTTGGGTTGGAACTGTGATAGGTGTATTCATACTTTGGTCAACTGTGTTTGGCTTTGATGTAGGCTGGGTCGATAGAACTGATCGAGCCCAGTCTGCAATCGATTTATCTGGAGATAGTGACACTTCCGTCTGACATGCTACTGATTGGTGAGAGTGGATAATCGAGGCATAAGAGCTATTTGGCATGGTTAGTTTAATTTGTTTCCTAGCTTCTTGATAGGAGACTTTATTTTCAGTCTTATATTTTTGAATTTTTTTGCCTATCTTCCAGAGGTCACATTCTTTAGAGTATGCTGGATGGCTTCCCCTGCAATTAGGACACTGTGGAGTTTGTGCTTTGCATTCTAACTGGGTATGAGTTGTGGAGCCACAGTTTGGACATGTTGAAACGCCACGGCATGCTGTCTGGGAGTGACCAAATTTCTGGCACTTGTAGCATCTTAGGGGATTTGGGATAAAGGGTCGAACACGGCAATTTAAGTAACCTGCTTTGACTGATGCTGGTAGATTCGGTGTATTGAAAGTTAGAATTATGTTACGTGTTGGGACTAAGGTACCATCTTTTCGTATCATGATTCTTTTTGCTTGAGTTACATTTTGTGACTTTAGTTCTTGTACTACTTCTTCTTCAGACACGTTCAGTAGATCCCACTCAGTAATCACTCCTCTGGATGAATTCAGGGTGTTATGCGGAGTGACTTGTATTGGAATTCCGCTTAGAGTGGTGAGTTTCAGTAGTTGTTCAGAGTGTCTTGGGAGAGAAGTCTCTATTAACAAGTCCCCGGATTGGAGACGTTTCACCATTTTTGGAGATGATGCTGCATGTTCAAGGCATCGTTGGATGATGAAAGGGGAGAGCTTGCTAACAGGCTGTGCCGACAGAGAATGGATAATCAGGAACGCTGGTGATTCCTGTCTGCCTGCATCTTTTTTCATTCTCTTAGAGGTAGAAAAGTCATGGTCGGGTTCACGATTGTCATATTGAGCACTCTTGGGCTCTAGACGTGGAAATTCATTCGTTTCCATTACTGCTCCTTTTAGCCCCGAGGGTTGATTTATCCCCCAGGTTACCGGCCCCGCCACGTGGAGGCAGGAGCGGTGCCACCAGTGACCAAGCGATAAAAGGTTAGTGGTTAGTGTGTTAGAAAAGTAGTTATATATACAAAAGAAAGGTGTCTTTCCTTTCTTGTAGGAGGCTTCCTTCTTTATTTACAAAGAGCCAGAAAATAAATAACTTTGAAAGTAAAGCCTTTGGAAATCTCTTTATCAACTTCTCTTTAGAGTGTGTGTGTGTGGTATGGGTGTTTATTGGCGCATTAGCTGCTATGGCTATAGTGCGCCTATTCTTAGGAATATTAAAAAATAATCCAGTTTAAATTAGTTTCAGTTCTGTGGCCTATTTATAAAAGATGATACACTCCAATTTGTTTTAAAAAGCAGAAAAGTTTGTTAACATTTGCATCCTCTCCAATGACATGATGTAATGTCAATGTTTCTGAATGATTATCCATATTTTGAAGTATTGCATCTCGATGTTGTTGATACTGCGGACAGTCAATCAGAATGTGTTTGACTGTTAGATGTTCTAAGCAGTGTGGACATTGAGGAGGATCATCGCCCATTAGTAGGTGGAGGTGTGTCAGATGGGTGTGTCCTATTCTCATTCGTGTGAGTACCACTTCTTCCCGCCGCACTGTCTGATTGCTGGAATGCCAGAACTTTGGTTTTTGTTTCAGCTGGAAAAGTTTGTTATTCGTTTGGTTATGCCATAATTCTGTCCACTGTGCATGGCATGCTGCTTGAATTAAGGTATTATAATCGGGCGCTGGAATAGGGACAGAAGTTAGGTCTGAATTTGGACTTTTGGCAGATATATCAGCCACTTCATTCCCTTTTATGCCTGAATGTGCTGGAATCCAGCAAAACTTCACTAGTTGTTGACGATCATAAATCTGCAATAACAAACTCCTGATTTTCATTACAATATGGTGATTCTTTTGAGATGTATTCTGCATTGCTTTGATTGAGCTGAGAGAGTCAGTATAAACTATATATTTTGCAGATGGATGTAAATTCAAATTTTCTAGAGCTAACTGTATTGCATACAGTTCTGCTGAAAAGTTGCTATACTCGGGTGGAAGAGAAGCTGATATGATAGCAGAGGGAAACACTGCTGCTGCTCCAACAGTTGACAGAGATTTGGAACCATCCGTATATATCGGTAAGAAGTCGGCATAGGTATGAATATGGCTAGCATGGAGTTGTTGCACAGTCACTGCCGGTAGGCAATTCTTTCCCCATTGAAGGAAATAGGTATCAGAGGTCAGATGAGGAAAGGTGGTCCATGGTGGATGAGAGTAATTCTTTATCTGTTGCCTATTGTGGAGAGGAACATTCCAGTTCTGCGATATTTCAAGGAGCCGTAGGCCAGCCGGTTGGATTTTACTTGGTTTATTTCTATAGAGATTAACTAGTGGTTGATTAAAAAGGTATGGCTGAATAGGATGCAAAGGGCAAGTCTGTATTTTGGCTGCATATTTAAGTAGTAACATTTTTCTACGAAGATGCAAAGGGGGCTCATTAGCTTCAATGTATAGACTCTGAGTTGGAGATGTCCTGTATGCACCGATTGCAATCCGCAATGCATTATGTTGAATAGGATCCAGCCAGCGTAGCACACTCCTTCGGGCAGAATCATAAACTGGAGCACCATAGTCTAAACGGGATCTAATCAGTGCTCTATATAAGAGCAGCAAAGTTGTACGATCTGCTCCCCAAGAGAGGGCAGATAAAGCTCTTAGCATGTTGATCTTTTTAAGACAGGCAGTACGTATTAATTTAACATGATCTAAGAAGTTGAGCTTACTGTCCAGGATTAGTCCCAAGAATTTCATATTGCTGGCAATCGGAATGGTGGAATTTGAAATCCGAAGTTCAGGATCTGCATGCAATTTGCGTTGACAGCAAAAGTGGATCGCAACTGTTTTCTGTGGGGAAAGACGATATCCATTGAGCTCAGCCCACTTTTGAACTTTATTGAGGGACATCTGCAATTGCCTTTCGATAGATCTCATGTTCTGAGAATGGCAAGAAATAGCGAGATCGTCAGCGTAAAGGTAAGCCTCTACAGTATTTGGGAGTACTTTTGTAATGGAATCAATTTTAAGGGCAAACAAGGTTGCACTCAAAACTGATCCTTGTGGTACACCTTCTTCCTGCGAGAATGTAGCAGAAAGGGAATTTTGATATCTCACCTGGAAAGATCGGCTCTTCAGGAAGTTCCTAATAAATATGGGTAGGTTGCCTCGTAAACCAAGATTATATAGGTCACTGAGAATGCCATACCGCCAGGTTGTATCAAATGCCTTCTCTATATCAATGGAGACCATGACTAGGTGTTCGTTTTTCACAAAGGCATTGCGAATTTCAGATTCCGCCTTGATCATCAGATCTAGGGATGACCTGTTTTTGCGAAAGCCATGTTGACAATTACTCAGTAGATGTTGAGTTTCAATGATCCAAGTGAGTCGACTATGGATCATTTTTTCGAGAATTTTACCAAGGCAACTTGACAGTGATATTGGTCTGTAACTATTAGAACTGGAGGGATCTTTTCCAGGTTTCAAAAATGCCAAAACTGTAGCGTGGTGCCAAGAGGTTGGATAGATATTTTCCAGGAAGATCCGGTTAAAAAAGATTAGAATCATTTGTAAGTTTTTCTCATCGAGATGCTGTAGCATGACATAATATATGCCATCTGGCCCAGAGGCACTGTTTCGTGTTGTTCTGATGGCCTGTAAAAGTTCACAATATTGCAGAGGCTGATTATATGGAAGTGACAGTGAGGTTCGAAAGTTGATAGGTCTCTGTTCTTTGGCAGTCTTAATTTTCTGGAATTTTGGAGTGTAGTTTGATGCAGCCGATATTTCAGCAAAGGTTTTGCCCAAGGCATTGGCTATATATACAGGAGCAGAGAGTTCTTGCCCATTGCAGGAGAGAATTGGGGAAGGAACAGTTGGAAACTTCCCAGAAAGCTGCCTAATTTTTCTCCATATTAGTCTGGAGTCAGTGTTCCTATTGATAGTTGATGCGAACCTAGTCCAAGAATCTTTCTTGGCCTGCTTTTGAATGTAACGCGCCTTTGCCCTTAGTTTCTTGTAGCTAATTAGATTAGCTGTGGTTGGAGATCGACGGAATAAATTAAATGCTTTATTTTTTTCCTTCTTTGCTTTTGTGCACTCTTCGTTCCACCAGTAATTTAAATGCCGTCGGGACGGGGGATTTGATAACGGAGTTGAGTACTTAGTTGCAACTAAAAGGCGGGATGTAATATAATCAGTAACTTCATCAATGGGCTGTAGTTGAATAGTTTTTTTGTCAAGAGTGATTGCTGACTGAAATTTCGCCCAATTGGCTTTAGAGAATTTCCATTTCCTACAGGGATATTGTAATTGTGGTTGGGTAGTGAACAGATTACAAACAATTGGAAAATGATCACTGCCCATGGGATCATCCAGGGTGGACCATTGCATAGCTGAAAACAGTATCGGGGAGCAAATCGATAGGTCAATGGCAGAAGTCTGTCCATTGGGTAACTGTATATGGGTGTGCGAGCCACTGTTAAGAAGAGTGAGGTTTTCTTTTTCCAGTAAAGTTTCAATCAATCTGCCGCGTCTGTCTAATTTAGATGAACCCCATAAAGGGTGGTGGCCGTTGAAATCCCCTAGCAGGCAGATAGGGGAGGGTAGCTGCAGTAAAAGTTCTTTAAGATCGTTATAAGTGTAAGCATGGTTTGGTGGGAGATAAACTGAGACTAGAGTTAATGCAGTTTGAGTAATCAGACGCACAGCGACAGCTTCGATTTGGGTTTGGAGAGTAATTTGCTTAGCTGGAATCCTTGTACTAATTAAAATAGCTACACCACCTCGAGCAGAATCGGATATATTCCGATCTCGCCTATAGACCGAGTAGTTTTTGACGGAAATGGAAATTTGAGGAGTTAAATAGGTTTCTTGCAGGCAGAAACCAACTGGAGAGTAGCGATTAATTAAGTAACGGATGTCGTCAATGTTTCCACGAAAGCCTCTGCAATTCCATTGTAAGATGTTAGACATTATTTGAATTTAGAGGAAGAAGCTGTACCTGACGTGGCTGTCTTATGGCGTTCTGGCTTTGGTTTGTCTCTTTTCGGGAAGGAAGGGCGACCAGTGTCCATCTCTTCTTCAGCAAATATTTCCAGAATCGGATCTTCCTGTTTTGGTGGATACTCTGCCTCCATCGATTTGTCCTGGATAATCTTTTTCAAAGTCGAACTATCTTTATTTGTAGTGGCATTCACTGGCGGAGATTGAGATTTTGCTGGTATTGTGAGAGGCGTATTATTTGCTTGGTCTGAGTGCTTAACGGCACTGGACTGTTGTTGAGAGAGGACAGCCCGAGCCCAGTCAGAGATGGAAGTGTTTGAAGGAACGGTAACATCGGTTTGTGTGGCAATGGTTTGGTATTTTTTTGTAATATTGGCATAGGTACGGTTAGGTATACTCGGTGCAATTAATTTTCTAGCCTCCTGATAACTAACTCTGTTTTCAACTTTATATTTCACAATTTTTTTCTCTGTTTTCCACCTCTCGCATGTCTTAGAGTAGGCCGGATGGTTCCCTTTGCAGTTGGGACATATCATTTCTTTCGCCACACAATCACTTTGAATGTGATCGGAGGATCCACAGTTGGGACAAACTGGGTTGCTTCTGCATGTCGTTTGAGAGTGGCCATACTTCTGGCATTTATAACATCTCAACGGATTTGGTATGAAAGGACGAGTGCGGCAAAGTAGATATCCAGCTTTTACTGATGAGGGCAGGATTGGACTGTTGAAGGTAAGAATGATATTTCTGGTAGGTGTTAGAATATTTTCTTTTTTTATCATTATTCTTTTTACAGCTATTACATTTTGTTCCCGAAGCTCTTCTTTAATTTCTTCCTCCGTCACATTCATCAGGTCCCAACTAGATATTACACCCTTTGATGTATTTAGGGTTGCATGTGGATGTTGTTGTTGTTGGAGTGGGATTTATTGGCGCAAGGGCTGCTATGACCATATTGCGCCTATACCGTTACTTTGGAGTGTTTGTCAATATAGGAAAGGAGACTATTCTAGAAGTGATTGTATGCGTTAATCATTTTTAGAAAGGTGAACAGTTCTGATAAAGTGGCATCATTTCCAAGTATATGGCTTAGTTGCAGAGGTTTTTGTGAGCTAATTAAGGATTTGAAACATGCAATTCTAGCTGAATGATAATGTGTACACTCAATGATAATATGTTTTACAGTAAGTATGGAACTACAATGCGGGCAAAGTGGAGGATCTTCTCCTAGCAGTAGAAATAGGTGTGTAAGATGTGTATGGCCAATTCGTGCTCTTGCCAGCACGACCTCTTCCTGCCTGTTTGATCGGGAACTGGATCTCCACAGCTGTGGATTGTGTTTTATTTCAAGAAGTTTGTTACCGGTTTGATTATGCCACATTTCAGACCACATCTCAGTACATATCCGCCGTATGACTGGTTTGTAGTCAGAAAAAGGAACAGGGGTGGAATCGAAGCAAGTGGGGTGTTTTGCTGCTTCGTCTGCACGCTCATTTCCTGGAATTCCAACGTGGCTCGGTATCCAGCAAAACGTAACAGTCCGATTATTTTTGTTGAGTTGGCATAACTGTGACCTGATTTGTGAGAGGAATGGATGCAAATGTTGTGATTTATTCTGCAGAGCATTCACCGCACTTAAAGAGTCTGTATATATTATTACTTGGGTGTTTGGAACATCGTTAAGGAGTTTTAAAGCCATTTTGATTGCGTATAGTTCGGCCGTAAAAACACTGCATTCAAGTGGTAATTGGACAGAGACAGTGCATGCAGGACTCATTACTGCAGCTCCCACGGAGACATCAGTTTTGGAGCCGTCCGTGTATATCTGAAGACTGTGAGCATTGGTCAATGCGTGATTCGCATGTAGTTGTCTGAGATTGTGGTTCGATAAGGAGTGTTTTCCCCACTGAAGAAAATAGTCATCGCAATGAGGTATATACATTGCCCATGGTGCTTGTACTGCGTCCGTAGCTTGAAAGATATTTCCAAGATAGATGTTCCAATTTTGAGTTACCTCTTGTAGCCGAATACCAGCAGGTTTGTTTTCGTTGGGTTTATTTCTATATAAGTTTTCCCACTGCGGTTCAAAAAGATATGTCCAGATGGGATGAGACGGGTGACTACGTAATTTGACTGCATAACTAAGAAGCAATACTTTTCTCCTAAGATGTAGTGGAGGTTCATTGGCATCTATATACATACTTTGCACTGGGGATGTCTTAAAGGCCCCTAAGGCAATCCTGAGAGCACTATGCTGGACCGGATTGAGCCAAGCCAATGCTGTCTTTCGTGCAGAATCATAAACTGGGGCTCCATAATCTAGACGAGATCTTATTAAGGTTCGATACAGATGTAGAAGAGTGAAGCGATCGGCTCCCCATGTCATGGAAGATATAACTTTGAGGATATTAATCTTTTTCATGCACTGAGTTCTTATTTGTCGTATATGTGCCTGAAAGGTAAGTTTGGTGTCAAGTGTAAGGCCCAAGAACCGGATACTTTTGCTAAGTGGTATTTTTTGGGTTCCTAATATTAGCTCGGGATCTGGATGGAGCTGACGCTTTTTGCAAAAATGGATAGCAGTTGTTTTTGTTGCAGAGAGACGATAGCCATTGTGGGATGCCCATGATTCTATTTTATTTATCGAGAGCTGCAATTGTCGCTCAATGGACCGCATGCTTTGTGAATGATAGGATATAGTAAGGTCATCTGCATATAAATAGGTGTCAACATTAGCCGGAATATTTTCTGTTGCATTATTTAGCCTAACCGCAAAGAGCGTTGCACTTAGAACTGATCCTTGTGGGACCCCTTCTTCTTGGACAAATGTACGGGAGAGTGAATTGCAGTAACGCACTTGAAAGGTCCTGTTTTCTAGAAAACTCTGTATGATAAGGGGTAGTTGACCCCGGAGCCCTGTGGCATACAGATTTTGAAGTATGCCATACCGCCAGGTGGTATCAAAGGCTTTTTCGATATCCAAGCAAATCATGACTAGATGTTCTTTACGGATAAAAGCATTGCGTATGTTGGATTCTGCCTTGACCATAAGGTCTAGAGTTGACCGATTTTTCCGAAATCCGTACTGATTCTTATTCATCACCGAATGAGATTCTAGATACCATACTAAACGGGCGTGGATCATTTTTTCTAGTGTCTTACCAAGGCAGCTGCTGAGAGATATTGGCCGATAGTTTCTTGGATCTGATTGATCCTTTCCAGGTTTAGCAAACGCTAGAACTATTGAGTGACGCCAAGAAAGAGGAAAGTAGCCATCTGAGAATATCCGGTTGAAGTATATTAGCAATGAATTCAAAGCTTGTTTGTTTAAATGTTTAAGCATTATATAGTATATCCCATCAGGCCCTGGTGCACTATCACCCGACCTATTTAGACAGCTCTCTAGTTCAAATGATGTAAAAGGTCGGTTATACGGAGGAGATGCCCTTGTATTGAAGTTCAGGTTATGCTTTTCTGCTTTAGCTTTTAGCTGTTTAAAAGTAGACTCATATGCTGATGCTGCGGAGATTTGGAAAAAGCAATCTGCCAGGGCATTTGCAATTTCTGTTGGAGTGGAGAAGTCTTTACCTTTCCAGCTTATAATCGGCATTGATTCGGGGAACAGTTTACCATTCAGTTTTTTGATTTTATTCCAGATTTTTCTAATCTCTGTATTTTTAGTAATAGTGGAAGCGAACCGGATCCAAGAGTCTTTTTTCGCTTTTTTCTGCACATAACGTGCCTTTGCTTTAAGTTTCTTAAAATTAATCAAGTTTTCAGTTGTTGGATACTTGCGAAATCGATTCCATGCTTTATTCTTTTCTCTTTTAGCATCACGGCATGCATCATTCCACCAGATATTGGCATGTCTGCGAGGACTGGCTGTGGTTTTTGGTATAGCACAGGTTGCAGCTGTTATTAACTGTGCAGTAATGTGGTCGGTAACTTTATCTATGGACTGGCTTTTGATGACTTCATTATCAAAGGAAATTGAATCTGTGAACTTGTTCCAGTCTGCTTTTGAAAATTTCCATTTTATGCGGCTGGCTATATGTGTGGTTCTGTTTGTTTGCAATTTGCAAATAATTGGGTAATGGTCACTGTTTAGTGGGTTACTTGAAACTATCCACTGAATGATTGGGAATAGTTTTGGGGAACATATTGACAAGTCTATGGCAGTAGATACTCCGGTGGGAAAATGAATATAAGTGTCAGCACCAGTGTTTAATAATGTGAGATTCTGGCTCTCAAGAACTGTTTCAATAAGTTTTCCTCGTTTGTCTATCTGGGGAGATCCCCACATAGTGTGGTGCCCATTGAAATCTCCTAGTAGAATGAAAGGAGATGGAAGCTGCTTTATAAGGTCCTCCAGTTCTTTCACAGTGAATTCTTTGTTTGGGGAAAGGTATACAGAGACAATGGTTAAAGTAAAATTTAAAACAATACGTACGGCTACAGCTTCTAACGTGGTCTGCAGGGAGATCTGTTTTGTAGGAACTTTGTTGTCAACTAGTATGGCTACACCTCCTCTGGTTGAGTTAGTATTGCTTATGTCTTGTTGATAGATACTATAATTTTTAATCACTGGAGTCACCTGCGGAGTTAGATTGGTTTCTTGCAAGCAGAGGCTGATTGGACTGTGCTGTTTGATTAGGTCATAAATATCAAATATATTGCTTCGTAGACCTCTACAGTTCCACTGTATAATATTCTGCATTATTTAGTTTTTGGGATTGAGTATGGTTCTGTCTGTTTTTTATATCCAACCTGCTTGTGTCGTTCTGGTTTCATCTTTTCTTTTTTTGGGAAGCTAGGACGCCCAAGGTCCATATCATCTTCTGCATGTAAATCTAATATTGTCTCATCATGCGGGGTACCAGTATCTGTGTCCATATTTCCTGAGTATGGTTGTTGTGCAATATTTGGGGATGATGCTTTCAATTTCACAGTTTCTGGTAGAGTATCAGTTGCAGTTGGTGGGACTGTTAGCGGAGTATTGTTAGCACAAGTCACTTTACATTGTTCTGTAGGTGGCTGCTGTGGGACCGACAGCACTGATCGGGCCCAATCAGCAATTGAGATGGATGGAGGTACTGTGACTGCCGTTTGTGTTGCAGCTGACTGGTATTTTTTGGCTGCCGCAGCATAGGTAATTTTTGGCATACTGAGCATAACTTTTTTCCTAGCTTCCTGGTAGGTGACCTTTTGCTCAACTTTGTATTTCTGGATCTCTTTTCCTACCCTCCAGAGTTCACATGATTTTGAGTATGCTGGATGCTGGCCTTTACAATTTGGGCATTGTGGTGTTTCTGCATTGCAGTCCGTTTGTGCATGAGCTTTAGAACCACAGTTTGGGCAGATGGCGTCTCCTCGACATACTGTTTGCGAGTGTCCAAATTTTTGACACTTGAAGCATCTGATTGGGTTCGGAATGTAGGGACGTATTCGGCAATTAAGGTATCCGGCTTTGACACATGATGGTAAGGTTGGTGTACTAAATGTGAGGATAATATTCCTAGTGGGAACAAGTTCACCATCTTTTTTAATTATTATCCGCTTTGCTTGAACTACCTTTTGATCTTTTAGTTCTTCTACTATCTCGTCTTCAGTGACATTCATCAGGTCCCACTCTGCTATTACTCCTTTGGAGCTATTTAAAGTGGCATGAGGGGTGACCTGTACTGGTATTCCGCCGAAAGTGGATAATTTCAGTAGAGACTGAGAATGCTGGTGCTTAGTTGTTTCGACTAGAAGATCTCCAGATCGGAGTCTTTTCACCATTTTCGGTGAACCAGCCACACTTTCCAAACATTTCTGGATTAGAAATGGTGAAAGTGAACTCACAGGTTTGGCAGAAAGAGAATGTAATATGAGGAACGCTGGATATTCCTGCTGATTCTCATTTTTGCGTA